>NW_018020635.1:228901-331058 GCF_002006095.1 Pseudomyrmex gracilis
CTGGCTAAAGGTCTGCGCTGATTGGCCTGATTTACTCAATAATTACTCTTTTATTATAAATAATAAAAAAAAAATGATTCAGGACTTTTCGACTCAGTTTTACTCCTTCTACCTGCCTACGAGAGATTGTACGGCAATTCTGGGACACCCTGTATATTTAAGTTGTACTATAAAATATATCACGTGACTTGTCACGGGCCAATATATCGAATATACGTCCGATTATATACTTTTTCGAACCGTGTAAATTGACACATGAAAATTCGAATTAAATTCAATTTGAATATAAATAAATCAATTCAAAAATACAGGACGACAGGATCTCTCGCATTCTGTGCAGACGCAATTTGATTGTCAATCTAATATTATCGATCTTAAAACTTAGATAAACATTTTCACGAGCTTTATAATTTGTTGCGATTTATTCGCACGTGTGAGGAAAGAAGTAAAATGAACAAATATAATTTTGACATATATTTATGCTTGCCTCGTGAGGCAAGTTCGAGTTAATTAGAGCAACCGCTGACGAAGTAATCTCGAGTATTCGCAACGCGAGAATCGAAATAATAAATAGTACGAGCGACACTGTGTGTGCAATTTCAAATGTGCCAGAGTGCGCTCACCGCGGGACGTCTATGTGCTCAGCACTGGGGCATGAAATTTATGACCACGATCTCTCGGCCGGACCATTCGTCAGGGACGATCGCGAATCTCAATCCCCGTGTACCCTGGACTTGACAGTAGAGCTCGTCGGAAGAAGACGGAGAATGCCCCGCAGATGCAGCTCGTATTACAAAGAGCCAGGAAAGATAACCTCGCGTTTTATCAAGACGAAAAAAAGAGAAGTCGCACGCGATTTCTCAGCGCAATTTGTTGTATTTTTGCAATATCTTCTCTCTCGCAAAACGTTTTGAACTCTAATAGAAAATGCGTTCGAATTATCTTTGATTTCATTATTGAGATTTCAAGCGCGCGACGAGAATATCGAAACTGACGTTCAAAGTCGAGATATAAGTACGTAAAAAAAACTTTACATCGCGTAACGTTTTCACGACGGCGCACGATAAATGACTGTCGCAATACCTGCCTTCGGCATGTCTAATGACATCGCGAGAGAAATGATTGTCGCAATCGCGCAACCTTCGTGCTTCGCCCCATGTGGCGAAAGGGCACATTAATTGTGCGGCGCGCGCAACGTTCGTGATTACCGCACCTCGCCGCGGAATCCTATAAATAAATTCTTAACCGCGACTGAGATCGCCGACCGACACCGTTCGACACCGGACACACTCGTGTCGTGTGTGTGTCGTTCCGCTCATTGTCATCGATCTCTCGGTGATCGAGCACCACGACCCACTTTATCCGGAGACACCTCCGTGTCAGCATCTGTGTGCACCGACGTGCGCGCGCGAACGAATAAAGTTCTCACGTAATAAATTGTCGAATCCCTCGTGCGCGCGAAGTCGCGCGAAAGCGTAAAATTCCGCTTCGTCGGACGTCTTCCAAGAGAAGCGATTGCTTTTACAACAATTTGGTTTTTCATATTTTTCATACGTGAAATGCAAAATCTACTTTTCCTCCGCGCGATTTTCCTCTGGTCGACAAGAACGTTCGTTCCGGTTAAATCAGCGCGTAACACACACACAGCGCGAACGCAAGCGAGCGAGTTGAACTTTTTAATGCGCGAGCTCTCTCGGCATTTCCGCGTTCCGTCGTCGATTTTCAAACGCGCGGCGTAATAACACACGTCGTGAATTTTTGCATCGCACGCTAGGAGAGAGACTCGGCGCGAGTCGAGCTTTCCATCACGCACAATGCGCATCGACCTGTTGCCAATCGCGAGGAATGGTTGTAATTACACGAAGAACGGCGACACACGCGCAATGACAGCCGCCGCTTACGATGCGACGCGTGTCCGAGCGGCGACAGCCGCTTGGAAAATTTCTACTCGTGCGCGATGATTTTCTAAAACTTTCGACCTAATCGCGAAATTCTCATTCTCGCGATCGCAAGATCGAGTTCGCACGACACATTTTTTTTTTTACGAGCGGGAAAATCGAAAATTTTGACCGGTCTTTTCGCGGAACGAGCAAAACGCAAGTAGTAAAATGCGACAATAGCCTGGCGCCGGAAGGGATAAAGTCGAGTTTTGTAAACTCGATACCCGAAGTGTTTTTTCGGAAAACAATTTTTCAGAAAAACAAAAACAAAAATAACAGCGTTTTATCTTGCGATTGCAATTTGTTGAATTGAAACACGACATAAATCTCGATGATTCAAAGATTTAAAATCTGGTGACGATAAATATGTATTTACGCACGCTCGTGTTAAACATTCGTCGACCGAGTAATTGCGAGTGACCTGTTTTTCCCATCAGATATTAATTCCGTCAATTATCGAAGCGACAGCCGATCATCATCATCAGAACGCGCCAGATGCGAAACGGAAGTCGGGTGTACGGTGCAGGCGGTGAGTCAGTGCAATTAGAACCGATTAAAGATGGTCTAAATGCGGCTCGACGATATGGATAGTCAAGCTCCTGCGTCTAGCAAGCGCGTCATGTCTAGTTTGTTGTGCAGACCCGCAAAGCGAGTCAGATTAATTGAACCCAATTAGAACCGGGTCGGGTGTGCGCGTGAGCCGATCGTCTAGTTTTTTTTTTTTTTTTTTTTTTTTTTAAACAACGCGTGTAATGTTATGCGGCCTGCCGTCTCGTTGCTCTCGTTAATGCTCGGACGACGTCGCGTCATTGCGCCGCGATGGGAATGTCTCGCGCGTGTCCAAAGGTTCACGAGTGTGTGATCGGCGCGAAAGTATCAATTGAATTAATCGATACGTTAATCGGCAACGGAAAGATATCGCGAGAACAAAGTATATTCTTGTTTATACACAGGAATGTCACACCGAAAAAATTATATTTTTATTTTGAGGAGAGATATCCCACTTACTTTAAGTATATTTTATACTAAAATAGGCGCTAAGAAGAGTTTCTTATTTTAAGANGAAAATCCTCTAAATAGTAATATTGATAAGAATATATACTGATTAGAAAATATAAAAAGCCTCTATAGAAAAACATATATATCTCACTATCGAAAAAGACTATATTCTTAAATAAAGAATATATTCTTAATTTCAGAAGAACATCATCTAAAATCTTTAAGAAGATTTTTTAAGTATAAAATCTTCTACTTACGAGAATATAATTTTTTCGGTGCAATTATCACGTTTTCTGTCTTAAAAAAAAACACCGACCTCAAAATCCGAAAAATTTATGTAAAACAAGGAGTGATAATTCTGGGTTGTCTCGCGCGCGCGGTTGTAAAAAAAAAAAATGACAAAGCTGGATTTTCGCAGCGCTATTTACAAAGTTACGCACGCACATGATCGCAGTCCTATATTAAGCGCGATGATATTTACTTACGAAACTTCCGCGTAAGCGCTTTTGCGTTGCGTCGTAAAGCAAATATTGTCGCATAAATAATGAGGGAATTAAAAATCTGTGAATATTCCACCGTGAGAGAGTTCAGGCGTGCGCACTCGCCGATGCTCCTCTCACCGTTTCACAATGCCGATCGCGCCATGTATCACGCCGGTAATGTTTGATTTCTGACTTTTTGTTACAGACCACTAACGTGACTGGCAGCAGCGTGGTGGAGAAGCTGTCGTTCTACAATCACACGGAATGCGAATGCAGAGCGAGGCACGAGTACGACGCGACCAACGAGAGAGGATTTCCGGATCAGAGAGCGTCCCGACATCATCATCACTCCTCGTCGTCGCCTCCCGAGAACATGAAGAAGCCGAAAAAGCCGTAAGTTCGTCGAGACGCACAATTTTAAGTTCGCGCGGCGCAATTGCTCGTAGAATAAACAATTCTCCGAACATGTGTGTAAAAAATATTTTCAAAAATTCTATATGTAAAAAATTTTATATGTAAAAACTTTTATATATAAAATTTTATATATTCAAGGATGTGAATTATAAATATATTACGCACATCCGTTTGTATGTTGTGATTCACTCTTCCGAATTCTTCGACTTATCGCGCCGCGTTGCACGTCTACGACCAGAAAGCAACCGTTCGATTCGAAAGACAGTTTTCACGCGCAATGTTTATCGCCAAAAAAAAAAAACAAAAAAAAAAAAAAAAAAAAAAAAAAAAAAAAAAAACAATTTATAGATGCCGGTGTCCGTCGCAATTCACGCCGAGGATCACGCAGGGCGTTTGTCAGTGTTATTGCTACGACAACAATGACAATTGCGTAAAGACCAGACGTGGAAAGGCACATTTCTCCCTCACGGACAGAATGTGAGTATGCGACTGCTGCTTTTGTGCAAAATTTCGCGACACACTTTTTGTTCTTCAAAAATAAAAATTTCAACGCGCGAAAGCGAACTTAAAAGTGCGAACGACGCGCACTACCTACATACTAATCGCCCGACATTTACAAGACAAAATATGGCCAGAGATATGTGTGTCCTTTGTGTGCCGCGTCGTAAAAATTTTCGGTCGCAATTTGCGAGAAAACGCTTGAAACTCTCTCCCGACGCTTAAACTTTAATCTTGCGCTTTTGTCAACACATTTGTATGCAAATACGACGAACACGCTCGCTCCAGTAACCCCAATGTTGCGAAAAGCCGTAACGAAAACCGCTTGAGCGCTTCTTTTAACAACGCCAGAACGAGATTAACGCTAGTTGTTTTTAATATTTAGAGAATAAACAAGCGAGGCAATGTTTTGTTTTGTTTTGTTTTTTTTTTTCATTATAATTCACGACGTGTATTTGACTTTCTGATCGCAGATGCATTCAGAAGAACGAGTGCGCGATGCCGCACTGCGAATTCGGCGATTACATAGAGTCGCGAGGCAAATGCCCGCGGAAGACAGACACCTTTAACGCGATGATGACGCCTTATCGCACGACTCTGCAGCACCGGCCCAGAAGCTAAGAGAAGCCGCAGGTTTAATAGCGCAGGATAATAGCAAAACCGAGGGGGGGAGGGAAGGGACGAGAGGAGGAGAGAATTACAAACGATCGCGCGCAAATACAATCGCGATCGTCGTGCCAATATAAGAACGAGGAGGGACAGCGCGGCGGCGAGAAACGCGCGCGGGAGAAGAAAAAACCGACGAGGTGCCATTTTTATTTTCTTCTTTTTCTGTTCAAGTGCCTTCGTGAGAGAAAGACTCATGTACTACACGTGTGTACTTCACGTTATTAAATAAAAAAAAAAAAATAAAAAAAAAAATAAAAAAAAAAATGTACACCGTGCGTCGCAATTATCTAGACCGCATATACATGTGTATTGTTGTCGCTTCTTCTTTTTGTTTCTTTCTATCGTGATCAACGAAGATACGAAGTGATATCGGATCGTCGATTTTCGATGATTACCAGTGATCGATCGTTACGGGGGCAGAGAGAGAGAGTAATAGTATTTTGATGTTTAAGTAATAATGTTTTTTTTTCGTAGCGCGATGTCACGGCGGCGGCTCGCCAACAAATAAAAATAGATAAGATAATCTCACACAATTTCAAGTGGTTAGAATAGAAACAATGTCACATTCTCTTAAAAAAAAAATCTTAAAAAATTTACTCTATGTGTAACTTACTCTAAAGTAAAATAAGTTTTGAAGGAAAAAAAGACGAGATATAAATTACTAGTTGCGATGTAAAACGATCGTATCGATAAAATGCTTACTAGTAATATAATTTGTTTTTTTTTTTTCAAAGACAGGAACGGTTAGAGAAAATAGCGTTCTTTAACAGCGAAGAATCTCGATACATGAGAAAAAAAACACTCGTAGAGTAGAAATCGACGAGCCGCTGAAAAAAACGTATACATGCATGTAAATATTTATGTACATATAAATAAACAATTTATTTATATGTATATAAATGTATACGTACGTATAAATTTATATTATATAAGATATATAATAGAACTGTGAGAGGGTGCGATATTTTAAGTTAAGATACGGTAGTTTTATACGATAAGCGACTATATACATATGGTTAGATTGTATAACGCAAAGTTTGCGCTGAGAAAAGACCTCGGGTGTGAACCTAGTCTGTGTGAGATCCCGTTTCTTTTCTGCGCGTGAGAATATCTCTCGATACATATCGATTCGATTCGGCAAATCTATTACACTCGCCATGTTCTTCTTCTTTTTTTTTTTTTTTTTTTTGTACGTGTAAAACCACACGATCAATAACTGCGGTCGAAAATATTTACGGAGTAAATAATAAAGATGAAAAAAAATATCAAAGTCAAAATAACACAGCGACCACGATTTCGACCGCGCAGAATCGAAACAGATCGCAAACGTGTATCCACATTTTTTGTATCTTATACAATAGAGTATCTTTATTGTATTTAATCGAACATTATAATACGCCACGTTCGCGTTAATTTAAATATTCAATCGGTAGATATGTGTAAAACACAAACGCGCGTTACGGTCGGGGCCGTTTCCTTCTCGCGCCCCTACGCAAAAAAAAAATAAGTGATGTAAACAACACGAGAAGGAAAGGAGCTTCGGCAACGCAATTCCGCGCGTGTATAACTTTGTATTTTCTATATGTTAATTAATAAATTAGCGCAAAAAAAAATATCACAAAGAACTTATACATATATAAGCTAAGATTGTGTGCGTCGATTCGATAATTGCGTGCTTGGAACCTATGCGACTGTCTGCGAGAATTAGCTGTTGTATTTGTTTAAAATCATCGCTTTCTTACTTACACATTTACGTGACTTACAATATAATCTGTGAAAATACGAAATACAACAATTGCACAACCCCATCTTTTATTTTTCCCTTTTCTTTTTAATTTAAAAAAAAAAAGAAAAAAAACATTTACGTTTTCTAAGTTCAATGTTTACAAGCCAATAAATTTTTCTTATCGCGCGCGTGCGCGTTCTATTTTTTTACCATTTTTTTCTCTCATGTGTTTCGTGTTCTTTGACGGGGAATCGATCGGACTCAACTCAAGGAATTATTTAAATCATGGGAGAAGACACGAAGGGTGTGTTTGTCAGAGCGAATTTGCGATCATGGCGTTTTACTCGCATGCTCCGAATTTTTTCCATGCTTTTACATATACATATATATTATGCATATACACGTAGTAATTGTACTTATCGCGGGAGTCAACAATCGGAACGCGACTGCTCGTCAAATCTTTGCGCGCGGATCGATTGCTTTGTGATCGCGAAAAAGCGATTCCACATTTGCTTTATCTATACCTTCGCTTATCTAACAAAATTTGAAAGAAACTCGACAAGCAAGTCGACGATGTTGTACTAATATCAAAACAAGACGCAAATATTGATCTAATAAAAGAAAACTAACGTTATTGATCCACCACATTAATCTAATAAACATATTGATTTATCAACAAAACTATTATCTAACGATAGAACAAATTTTTTCACTTCTACTTGCGCGACCAAACGTCCTTGACCAACATGGTGGTTATAAAAATTAGATAAGCGAGGGTGAACAAAGTAGGAAGTGTGCACTCACCGGGCTGAAGGACACGAAGGACGATGTCCTGATGAAGGACGATGTAGGTCCCGTAGACAATGATGTATACGTAGGCAGCAACCACATCTGTGTAAAACAACGCATTATTATTATTATTATTATTATTATCAATAATAAACCAAGACATTCAATAAACGAATTATCGTCGTCAGTGCGATTCACTTACATCGAACGCGAAATTCGCGATCGGCGAGATTCTGTTCCCCCCCATCTTCCAGTTTCCCATCTCCTTCCGAAATCCAGCCGATGTCCGAGGGAAAATACGTATCACACTCGCGTGTCTCACGAATTAGCCGCGCGAGGAAATCGATCGATTCCGAAGAATTTTGGCGAAAAAAATCACCAATAAACATTCCGATTCAATCGCTCACCACGGCGCAAGTCGGCGGAATGGCAAATGGCGAGCTGTCGGTGCGTCCATCTAGCGAGGACCGAGTGCAATTTGAAATTTCTACCTTACCGACGTGTGTAATTTTATCTACAGAGATGATTTCCTTCTTTGCCGAGAGAACGCGCAAAAGGGTTTGTATCTTCCTCATTTCTCCGCACGAATCTAACCTCGCTCGTAATGGCCGCGTTCACAAACAGTGAGTCAGTAATTTTCTGTGATTAAATTTGTTTTTTTGGCACGAGAGATATTTAAATGAGTATATTCGCGTGGAAAACAAAATGCGTGGCACACGCGCGCGCGTCCGTAACTTGAGTTCTGAATTTTGTTTTCCGAGAGAACGTGTTTTGTTTTTTTTTTTTTTTTGACGTTATAGTAACACAGTACTCTCATATAAAAGACTTTTAAAAAGCTGCGTTGAATAATAACAATAAAAATAATGGAGAGCGCTCAGTCGTTGTACATCAGTCTCTTCAGCGAGGAAAAGAGCGACGTTCTAAAAGAGGTCAGTAAAATAATAATATACACACTTGCTTTTCCGTTATCAATGACATGTTGTATAACAACTTTGTGTGTATATTAAAAAGCTGTTACATGCCTGTGTCGACGAAATCTGTGGCCGTCCAGGGCCGTCGTATCACAAGTTTATCAACAGTATGGATTGGAGCAAGGCGGAATATGAAGGGGTTTACAAACTGATCTCAGCACTGTTGAGAAATCCTGCTTCATTGTACATGGTGGAGGAAAAGGTACGTTGAAATGTGCTTGCGCTGTAATCAATCGCTTAAATCTAGCTTTGTCAATTATTAATCGCAGTGTGATAAAAAGGACATACCGTAAAAAAAATGCACATAAATGTTGTTCATAATTTTAGAACATTTAAATAACTTTTTTCTCAATTATCGATCGCAGTGTGATAAAAAGCTAGGAGAACGTGTTGTAAAAACGCATGTAAATATTTTGCTTATAATTTAAGAAAAACAAATAACTTGGTTTTTTCATTGTTGATCGCAACGTGACGGAAAACTGTCGAGAGATATTCTCGTCGAAACATGAAGTTTGTGTCTACTCTTAGAGAAATAAAATAAATTTTCCAATTGTTGATCGCAATGTGATAGAAAGCTATCGGGATGTGTTTACAATCTTAGGAAAATGAAATGAATTACTTTTGATTCTTAATCTTCGATCGCAGTATGACAGAAAGCTATATTGTGGGACATGATGTGAAAACGCGCATAAAATTTTGTTTGTAATTTTAGAAAAAAATGAAATAAGTTATACCGTAACGCGCGTGCATGCGAGAGAGAGAGAAGAAAAATGATTGTTTCAGATGCCGCAAGAATATCACGAATTACCCGAGCAAGTGCAACAAAATATTCTTACTTGCTTGAGAGTGCGTAGGGAACAGTTGACAAACGCGTTATTGAGGGAGCATTACAAAAGAAAGCTGCCGACAGTCGTGGATTTTGATTGGAGATTAAAAGTACGTTACACAAACATCACACAACGATCATTTTTACTCGTGTATTTGTTTATTATTAGATTTATTTGTTTCATCACATCTTTCGCAGCTGGTGATGGGATCGAGCAAGATGGCTTCCTTGCGAGAATCTCTTCTTCAGTTGGATCTCACAACGGAAGACGCAGAATCTCGGCGCGTCACGAACTTGGAACTCAACAAGGATGAGTTGGACACGGTAATAAACGCTCTGGAAGCCGCGGTGTGACATTTTCTGATTTATATTCTCTCTTTGTGTGTGCAAAAAACCAAAAATTGATTTATATATATATATATATATATATATTTGAACTCACTTATGTACATATTTAACGCTCTCTGTCATGCTACGAATTGTCATAAAAATTATAAATTGTTACGTATATTAAAAATTGTCATTGTACAGGGACGGGGATTTGCGTGATGAAAGAAATAAATAAATACTCGCCGCTGGATATACACTTTTTTGTTTCACAGTTTATTATAGGTTATAGATAAATGTAGAATAGTTTAATTACTATTATTAACTGCTGATCGAAGATTACTGGAGACTGTACTTTCGCGTCTGAGGCGACTTCGATCCAAAAGTCTCATTCATAATTTTGTTGAGTTCCGCGCAAAATAAATAAACGAGCGAGGTTTGCCTCGATGGCGCCTCAGAGTGATGACGATCGCTTAGAGAACGGTGTGGGGTGCACAAGAAATTCAGTCAGTCTCGGGTCGCTCGTGTGAAAAATTTTTTTCGATTAAAAAGTTTCGCTCTCGTCGCCCAAAAAACGTGTCGCTCCGAGAACGAGTTTTTTTAAATTTTTTTTTGTTTTTTTTTTCTTTTTTGTTTTCGTTGTAAAGATCATTGCGGACAGATATATTTAATGTGTGTATATGTGTGTGTGTGTGTGTGTTTGTTTGCTTGCTTGTTTGTCGTGTATGTGTGTGAATGTGGGTTTCTTTTAATCTATACAACTTTTTTTTTTTTTTTTTTAATTTTATACTTCCATTCCGCTCTTACATTTATAATATGTATAATATGTAAAACCCGCTAAATCAATGCCGATTCACGAGTGAACGCTCACTACCTTTCTCTGGGACACTGCGGTAAATTTCCGTGTGGAGCGTGTCACACCGTGTGATGCGCTTCATCTCTCGTTTACAAAACTTCCATTACTCTCTACGCTACGGTTTTTCTTAATAAAAAAAGCTTCTTCGTGTGGGTTAATAATTACTTTTTTTTCTCTCGGAGATCCTCGTATAAACGTAGAAACGTAGAAATATGTCGTATGAAAAACTTGAAAAAGGTATCCGTTCCGGTTGATAAAATTGTGCATTATGTATTTTTTTTTTTCTCGTAAATCGTAATTAGGCGATACTTTGAGATGATTATCATAAAAATTACGATAGGCTTTCGTCATAAGTGTTTCCCCCTCCTCCTCCTCCTCCCGTCCGGAGAAATATAGCATGTTTCGAACAAACGCCGAATTTACACAAACGCATTCTCTATAGTCTAGATTAATATATATCACTTACATCTCATCTCGACTTACTGTATATATTTATCTCGTACGCTCCATAGTACGTATATACGTATACGCGGTGTAAATGTCCTCTTCTTTTTTTTTTCTTTTGTTTACGTGTATTCTCGTGTGTCGTAAAATGTGTTTTTCTTTCTTTTCTCGGTGTGCTCGCATAAGCGCCTGTGTGTGCGCGCAAGTAATATCGAAGTCATGTTTAAAAAATGTGCAGAGTTCCTCGTTACAACGTAAAACCATCCCCTTCTCCTTCTCCTCCTCTCTCTCTCTCAAATTGTACAGACGCAAAAAACAAAAACAAAAATAAAAATAAAAAACGGAAAACCAAGGACCGCGAAGGAAATACGAGCGAAAACAATATTTGTGTCTCGGGTGCCCTCGAGAGTCGCCAATGCGAGTGCGATTTTTGTTTTGTTTTGTTTTCTCTTCTTTACTCACACACATACGAACTTTTTGTAACATGTATCGTTGAAAAAGAATCTTTTTTTTTTTATTTTTATTTTTATTTTTGCTTCTTCCGGTTTTCTTCCTCTCGCGTGAATTCTGTCATTTTTTTTTCCCTGTTCTCACCGTGGCAAAGATTCACTCCTCAAACATTGTCGTTTCGCGCGCGCTCTCTCTCTCTCTCTCTCTCTCTGTCATACTCTTTTTCTTCTCACGCCTTTCGCAATCGTTACGTAATCTCACGCACAGCCTGCCCTCGAAATTTCTTTCTCTACCGCTGTTTTCGAACTTTCATTCTCTTTTTCTCTCCCTCTCATTCTCTCCCGCTCATTCTCTCTCACTCGTTTAATCCGTTTTTTTTTCTCGTTCTTTCATTCTATCTCGCTCACAGAGTAATATTATAGTATTAATGCAATTACGCGAAGAGCGCTGTCCAATGAGTATTTCCTCTGGAATGCGCGACGAACGAGTTTCTCGCCCTTTATCATCATCTCGACGATCTTAATTAAGCGCTCCTATCATTTTTGCTCGTCGCGCGACGTTCGAGCATCATAGACTTACTTCAGTAACAATTTTTATTATTATTTATGACACTTTAAAAAATTTCTACACACGCAGCAGAGCGCCGGTTGTTGCGACTCGCGCGGTTGGCCCGCGCAACTACCCGAAAGAGTTTCGGCGCCGCTCTGTCCAATCTCGCGTGTCGCAAAGAATGAAACGAGCAAGTCTCTCAATTAATGAGAGAGAGAGAAAGAGACGGAACAAATGTGTCAACTATTCCAATAGAGAACATCAAATGTTCTTTAAATAATACAATGATCGTAAATATTCTCTTTCCTTTCTCGTTTTTTTTTTCCGTTCGTTCTGCCGTTTGATAATTAATAAAGCCTACCACGGAGGTCTATATATGCTCTCGCGATGCCGCGGTAACAAACACATCGTCATCGTCGTCATCGCCGTCGTCGTCGTCGCCGTCGTCGTCGTTGTTGTCATCGTCGCTCCGTTTTCCTCTTTTGTTGCGCTCGTAACGAAAGAACGTTATTTTCTGTTTTATTTAGTTGTTGTGCAGGAATGGTCCAAATATCATACATATCTATATAATATAATTTTTTGGTTTTTTTAACGTTGGAAAAGATTTTCTTTTTTCCAAAAAAATACAATTCAATTAGTGGCGCTTATTCGTTTATGTTGTTTTGGTGATGCGCGTCAGCGATGATTTCCTGCAAAAAGAAAATTTATGCTCGCTTGATCCACTTCTGTATATAAGACAGAGACATTTAAGTCAAAAGACTTTAACAACAACTTACATTCGTATTGCATTCAATAGCTTCGTTAACTGCCGCCGCGACCGCTTTATCGCTTATGTCGATCTCCTCGATGGCCTATTAAAAAACAAAACAGAAAGAGAAATAAAAGCATTAATAGCGTTAAACGATTGCCTAGTCATCTTAAAAAGGTGTAGCACCCGTGATATTAATGATCAGATGGCCCCTTCGCTTCGTTTATCTTCGTCGGTCAATAAACTTGATAATGACCTTCAGTCTCATTTACGCTCGTCGAGCGTAAATGATCGCTTGGCGATCATCATGCTCATGCAAGAATCATATCAATTTTCAAGCATCCTTCTTATTATTTAAAACGGGATAAGAAGACTTTAATCTAGTAATCACACGCGTCAAGACGCATTATTAATTTTCTCACAGTTATGCAAATCGTCATTTAACATACTAATGGTTTAACAGTTTTTCAAGAGGTTAAAACCAGTTTGTTGAAACTTTCAAATTGCTATCGTCTCAAAACCATATCTTTCGTACAAAATACGAGGAAAAAATAATAATACTTTTTTATCAAAACCTAATCAAGAAATAAAAATCTTAAGAGCCAAACGCTGAATGTATGTGTGTGAAATTTACGATTCACTGGCCGAGATGTTCTTTTTCTATCGTAATGGGTTCTTTAAATTTCATAGGAAAGCAAAATGGATAATTTGCATGTATGAGATGCAAATTAAGATGAATTTTCAAATTGAATTTAATTCGAATTTCTATAAACTCAATATACATAGAAATATATATTATTTTAATATATTATTTTAACAATATTATTATTTAGTATATTTTATAATTTGACTACTTTTTACACACATATTATTTTGTGATTATTTTATAATTTCATACTTAACATATGTTGTGTATTAATTTGCGCGTTTAAAACAAATATATCTTGCACGTACATCCAGCGTTCGGCTCTTGAGATTCTTATCTCTTGATTTTAGTTTAATATTAAAAGAGCAGCTTTTTATTGAAAATACTTTCAATTATCTTTTCTAAATTGCAAAACAAATAAACGCGTTATCGAGAGTGAGCTGAGAGCTGTTCGGGCTCTCTCCTCTCTCGCATGTACTCGGGAGTTTAACAATCGATTGACGCTATCCGTGCATCATCGACAATGACTCACTCCGGGCTAATAATAGCGCGGAGACATGGTATATATGATTGTAATCTTCAGACTGCGGCTAGAATGGGAATATACATATACAATACACGTATATATCACCTTGGTGACCGAGGCGACGTCCTCGGTGATAGCGGGCGCTGTTGGCGGAGAGGCGGGTGCCTCATTCGGGACGGCCGGCGGCGCGACTTTGGGTGCCTCGTCGACGCTTTCCGTCGTGCTTACGTCATGGGCGACATTGTTTTCTACTGGCGCCTCGGCTTCCGGAGCCTTCTGCAAAGCATAATTTCTGCTCGTTACCTACCCCCGCGTTATCGTCATCATTATTATGTTTTTTTTTTTTTTCGCATTTGCTTTCGTTCTCTTTCTTCAAAAGTCCAAAATCCCAACATGCGAGGACGAGAGACGATTGAGATCGATTCTGCCGGACGATTTCCGTTCCGAAGAGAGAAAGAAAGAGAGAGAGAGAGAATCTCTCGAAACGAGATCTCTGTCTCTTTTTCATCTCATGAATCATCGTCGAAACTTCTCGCGTGACTGTCACAAACGAATCATCGCGAGATGCATATGTGTTGCGATTCAGATATGAGATAGCGACCGTCTTTGCTCGGGGATCTCGAAATCGTTCTTCGTGCACGTGATGTGCATTAAGTGATTCTAATTTCCGATAATATATAACACAACAAAAGGAATGCTCGCAACGTTGAAATATAAAAAAACAAAAAAAAAAGCTGTTAAGAGTAACTAAAATTATACTTTTACGCCGCTAATAAACGTAAGAACGTCTCTCGTTCTATTAAAGTACATGTGACTTTGCATTTACCGCACACAATGTTGCGCCTTGACAATCGCAACACCGGCTATTACCTCTTAGCTTGAAGCGCGGCGCGGAACGACGAAATGCCTCGGCAGAATCGTTTCGTCATGCTTCGGGCAGCGCAAAGAATTGAAAAATTTTCCCGGCTGGCGAACCCTCAGATAAGAAAACTTCGGCATGCGCAAGTATACAAGATGCTTACGACACAACAGATGCAATTATTATACGAGAACAGCACGACAGTATAAAAAGTATTGAGCTTTTTTCTAATGAGAAAACATCTATGAGAAAATCTAGAAAATGTCAATCATCTAAGCGCGTGTGTGTCATTAGTCCAACTATTCGCTTCGACTTTTTTCTTTTTTTTTTTTTTTTTTTTTTACGTCTATCAATGAGATTCACTAGAGAGCACTTCTATTAATATTCTATAAATTAAATTCGAGCGTCTAAATGTTAGATTAGTGTGTAAAGAGACACGAAATAAGATAAACAATTTTCTACGGAATTCAACCGGCGCGCAACTGACATCCAGCTATTCGCCGCGCCATTAATATACTCTCTACTAAAAGCGTATCAAATTTTAATTAATCGTATAAAAAGTCATGTTAATATTATCAAGAAAACCAAGAGGCAAACAACACAGGTAATTGGTGGAAGTATGTGTGTGAGGGGGGAAGAGTCGTCTCAAGGCGGAGAGAGAGCTGGAGGCGGAAGCGTTGGATTTGGCGACCGAGAAGCAGAGTAAGGCTTTGTGTTAATCATGTTCGACAGAACGAAGGATGCACACGAGACGAGACCCTCAGACGTGTTTTGGAACATCACACGGGGAACATCACGCATCGGGACGGATTTTCTGAGGACCGATTTGGCTCCGGTCGCGCATCAGCGTTTTCACCCGAACGATAAACAAAAAAATAATAAATTTGTTTCTCACAAAAACGAAACAAAAAAAAACAAAAAAGAAAAAAAAAAAGAAACAAGAATCGTCTCTACCGGACGTCACTGTCAGTCTCATTCGATAGTGCCCTTCGTCGAGAGAACGAAGCGGAAAGGCTGTGTGTTTACTACTGGACAGAGTCGGGAGGATATTCTTGGTGAATCGAAGTGAATGAACTCCAGACGACAGAACACTGAAAGGAAATTCGAAAGGAAGGAAGAGACTCGGGGATAGCCGATGTTTTTTTTTTGCTTCAGACTATAAGATCACAGAGACAGTGCGAACCGTACGACGAAGATACACGTGGAACGAGGCGTCCGCCAAAGAAGAACGTCTTTGGCCGGCCGCATTCATGCCAGGAGGTTGTGTTGCATGTTAGTCACCTGGTGATGCTCCTTGGCGGCAGTCGACGGGATGGTGTTCGACAACTGACACGACAAGGCCTCGTCCTGGCTTTCGGTCTTCACAAGGCGCTCGGCCGCCAGCCTCTCCGTCAACTTAACGTCCGACTGATCGTACGAATTCGGTTCACTCAGCGACGCCTCGTCATGTGAGGGGATTTGCGAGTTTGTGACGGTTTCTGTCGTTATGCCAGATGCGATACTGACATTGGACTGGAAGCTGGGACTGACAGGCGGTGTGAGGAGCGTCTCTGTCGTGTCTTTCGGACTGGCCGCGTGCTTGACGCAGGGAGCGACCCGCGGTAACTCGACCTCGGAGGACGTGTTCGGAGGAATAACTATCGTTAACGGACAAGAGAGCTCTTCCGGCGGTAAGGGATAATCGAAAGAATCTAAGCTCGGCGCCCCCGTGTCTTCGGGCGCCGGGGGAAGATCCTCGAACGAGATAGGCACGCTTTCGGGTGAGAGTACACGCGTCTGAGGTTCGCTCGAGTGCTTCTCTGAAAGGGAACACGTTGGAGCGTCAGAAAGTTCTGGCGACGAACGATCTAAGGGACAGGGTTCAATTGGCGATGCTACACGATTGTTCATTGGCGACAAAGGACACTTTTCCAATTCCTCGGTTTGCACGAATTGCGGGGGGAATGTTACTTGTTCTGTTTCAGCAGCAGCAGCAGGCGTCGGCTTCTCCTTGTCGACGAAAGACGATTCATCATCCTCAAGAATGAGAGATTTTTCTCTGAGAGCGATTTCATCCTCCATCATAGCGATCTGTTCGTTTTGAAGAGCAATGCGTTCTTCCTTGTTGGCGACGAGTTGTTCCTTTATAGCAGCCAGTTCCTCTTTTATGGTGGTCGACTCGTTCATGAGGTCGACCATCAGCTCGTCATCGGAAACGATCGGCGCGGCCGTTTCTATGAGAGCGAGGGTTGTCTCTCTGAGGGCGATTTGTTCCTCGTTAAGAGCAATCTGTTCCTCTTTGAGAGAAATTTGCGTGTTCTTGCAAGCAATAAGTTCCTCGCTAACAGCTATTATCTCCTCGAGATTTTCTTTGTCGTTTGATGTGTCGGAAGACGCTTTAGACGGCAATGTATTCTCGACGGTTAATTCGTTTTTTTCCGTATCAGGCACGTCGGCAATTGGTTCAACTGTTGCGTTTTTCGGAACGGACAGGTCTACGGGTTCTTCGAAAATCGGGATCTCTTCTGCAGGCAACGCGATATCCAATTCGTCATCGATCTTTTCCTCGTCAGGAATCACCTTGATGGAGTCGGTGGTGTCGGTGAGCTCGTCCACGCTGTCATCTTCTGGAATGACAACGGCTGGCTTAGCCTCAACCAAAATATCTTCCGAAACAGAAAGCGGACCTTCCTCGGAATCGATGAACAATTCATTCTGTGATGTTAGAGCAGCGTTTTCTACCTCGGTTTCAATCTTCGGCGGTTCGACAACTTCTGTCGCCGATCGTTTCAACTCGCTCGGATAATTTTCAACCGCACATTTTTCCAAGAGAAGATTCGAGTCTGATTTTTCAGCTACCGTTTCGTTCAAGGAACTCTCTACTTTTTCTGTGTCAAAGTTTTCCGACGATAAATGTTGCCTCACCGCCGAGCAGACACCGTTTGTTTCAATCTCGGACGACGATAACGTTCCAGTCTCAACTTTTTCATTATGTTCCGGTTTAGACGGTACATTTATCTTCATCGCGGCTTCGCGGCTATTTATCTCGTTCTCTGTTGGACACTCTACGACCGGCGAAGCGTCATTCATAACTTTATCCATCGCAACGTCGAAAACTTCATCTACCATCGAGAAGGCAACGATCGCTGGTGGCACTTCCTTATCTGCTGTTTTATGAACATAAGGGCATTCCACATTATTTTTAATGTGTAGACTCTGCAAATGTTTGATTTCAAATACATCGGGCGATATATTTAATTCTTTTTTCTCTAGTGCCGCTGTCATTTCTGCTTTAATTTCCTCACTCTCAGATACCTCTCCCATCATCGTGACGGAGCTCTTCGACACGCTCTCTAGCTCCGGCTCGATTACGGCTTCCTCACCGCAGTGACTACTCGCTAACGTTTTCGTCATCTCCGTTGCGACATCTCGAGATGTCGAGATCTCGGTCTCTACCACCGATGGGGACTCTACTTCCGCGAAGACCAAGTTCGTCGTCGGGGAGTGTAAGTCGGCAGAGGGATCGGGGAGTGTGGAGGACGCGACAGCGGGGATGGTGGTGATGGTGGTAGACTCAGCGCGGCTCTCTTGAGGGACGTTCTCGCGGGACGACAGGGACGCGTCGGGCAGTGGTGATGATGCCAGTGTCGTTTCCTCCTCAGCAGCCACGGCAGGCAGCCTGAGCGCCTCGGCCAGAGCCGTGGCGCTCGCCGCGGCCTGTCGCGCCTGCTGCAAGGGCGACGGATCTATGGGAGTTGGCGGTGGACTAGAGGGAGGCAGGGATGGGAGATCCTCAGTGGTTTTCCTCTCAATGATAGACGGCGTCGCGACTGGCTGGACACGGTAGACGGGAACCTCTACCGGGTCCGATACGGACTGACCGCCGGCTGACTGACTGACCTCGACTACTTTTTTCTCGGCCTCGACTTTTTCAACAGCCTCCTCTTTCTTATCCTCGACGGACGGGACGGGAGTGGGGGCGGAGGGAGTGGGTTCCTCTTTCTTATCCTCGACCGGACTAGCGGCTGCTGGCGACGCTGCGGCGGCCTCCTCCTTCGACTCGGTCGCGGCTGCTACCGGCGCGGCTACCTGCTCGTCCGCCGATGGACTGCTCGCCGACGACTTCTCCTCCACCGGACTGCTCGCAGCGGCCGTCTCTGCCTCCTCACCACCCTGAGACAATTGAGAACACATCATCTTAGATGGTGTTCGCTTCGCGCACCTAAGGCTCTCATCGCGCGAGAAAAACTTTTCCCTACGACTTTAAACAACACCACAAAAACACTCGATTTCAAACTTTTTGTTGCATCGCATGTAAAACAAAAAAACAAAAAAAAATACATTTCCACATGAAGTAGAAATTAGACAGCGATTTCGCGTAGAAAAATCATCACCATTTAAACGACCGTTCTGGCATTCGATCAACCCCGCGTAAAATGAGAAAGGTAGGTCGTCGTCTCCTTTCCCGCGACACACAGATGTGGCACAATGGAGAAAAATGTTGGTTCAGTCGAGCGCGATATTATTTTTTGTCCCGTCATGAGGGGTGGCCGCCGACGATTGTAGCACGCTCTCTCTCTCGAAGCAAGGGTGAGGCTTTCCAAGCGAGTCGAATAAAAACCGAGGGGGCAGCTTAACGATACGTTGACGCGGAACGAAGGAGAGAAAGAGAGAAAAAAAAAGAGAACACGCGAGCGTCTAAAGAGGCGTTTGCACATACGAGGGAGGAGGTGCGCAACGAGGATCCTCGCCGAATCATCAACGTTCTCACCCTTTAAGAACCGTGTCAATTGTGTCAGTGTGTCAATATGAGTTCTTTATTATTATTTTTATTATTATTATTATTATAATTATGATTATTATTAAAACGAAAACGCAATTCGCATAAAATATCACGCGCGATTTGCGCGTCGCCGCGTTTTATAAATAAACGATTGCGTCGCAATTGCCGCGCGTGTAAAATCATTCGTCGCGCGAAAGAAGAGACATCCGCACATAATATACGCGTAGGCAGCACCACCGAGAGAGAGAGAGAGAGAGTGTGTGTGTGTCGTATCCGTTGGTTCGCATAATTCTGTTATCAGCGCGGTAATGTAATACACAGATAGGCACGAAGAAGTGCGCAGCCGGATGGAAACACAGGCATGTAACGTTTCGCCGACGCGAACGCTATTACGTTCGGAAATTCCTGAGATGTTTGAGATGCTTCCAATAATATAGTAATTTGAGCGCGCGCGAGGTATTTGTGTTGCAGAATGTTCGATCTAGGATATTCGATAACGAGAATTATCTGACCGTTAATATCCCCGTTTGTTAAAAATACAGAGCAAATAATTCAATAATAATAATAAGAAGAAGAAGAACAACAACAAATTTTTATTAAAGATTATTATAATTTAATATAAATAATAATAACAAAATTATATTTTATTATTACATCCAAGTAAATGCAAAGAAGCAAAACGGTCTCAAAATAGAGTTCGGAGTATAAATTTCTGTAATTGTTGATTTATATACGACCAGTTCCCGTCTGGCGAGTCGTTTATTTGAGGATTATCATTAATCTTCGACCGTGAGCGCGGTGTTGAAGAAACGTTCTCGCGATAATACTTTCTCGCGTAACCCAAGGCGGCGAAGAGAGCCACGAGACAAAATCAATTCTTGAAACCCGAGAGGGAAACAGAAACCGGACGTGAGAAGCGCGTCGTGTGCTTTATTGTCCTCTCCTCTGCGTTCCGCGCGCGCGTATCGATCGTCCACGTAGTTCCCTCGTAACCCCCTCCTACCCCCCTTTCATTCTCCCAATGTGGATTTTGCTAAAGGATAGATGTGTGTATATATATATATATATATATACGTGTGTGTATCTCGCTTTAAAGAATTACAACAGCGCCCAACAGAGAGCCCCTTAAGAGGCGTTCGCTGCAGTTCGCTTTTAACGTCGGTTGCACCCGGAATTGTAATTTTATTCTTCTTGTAAAGAAAAGCCGTCCCCCCCCCTCCCTCGTAAGAAGTCCCGTGAGACGATGTTTTTTGATGTATAATGCAATAGGATGGGTAATTTGCATCTCTCACAGAAAGGATTTCTCGGCGATCGTTCGTAATTTCCGTGCAAATGTTCTCCACCACTTCTCCTTCCCGGCTCAATTACATTTTCCGCGTTACAAACTCGAATCTCGCGACGAAGCGCCGCGCCTCCCCCGAAAATCCGTCTCTCTGTCCTACATTCTACCTCTGCGACCTAATCTCACGGGCGCGGCGTTTAGACGCGCTCCAAATTCTGTTCAAAACTTTTCGCGCGCGGGAATTCTTCCACTTCCGACGATAGTCGGTATAAACGTCGCGAGGTGAAAGCGACCGTAAATGGATGCTCGTGTCGCGAGAAGAATTTGGCCTAACACCAAAAGGGTAAAAATGCGCCGTCAAAAACTGGCGATGGGCCAGGGTCACGTGTACATACATCGGTCGAGTGCATTGTCCGCTCCGAAAGAGGATACCGAAGAGTTAGTCGAGGTAATGAACTTCCGGTTGTGCGGCGCGACTTCTCTTCTTACGAAATCGAACGAGAAATTGCGAGACCATTTCTCTCTCTCTGTGTGTGTGTGTGTGTATGCGCGTTCGAACTGCCGACAACGTTGGCCGACGACCAATTCCGAGTAGGTTAACGACAATCGTTCGTGAGACGTGCCAGAAAAGTTGGATACCAATCGCGCGTTGCATCTACCCCGCGCGGCGGAAATTATGCACGCGCAATCGATTCTTTCCCGGGACGATTCGCCAGGTTTTTTTTTTTTTTTTTTTTACAACATTATGTCGTTTCGCGCCTCACGAAAACGTCGGAGAAACAAATTATCGACAAGTACACGGGGGAACAAAATGAAGTTCCTCCAATTAAAGTCGACGTCACGGGCTGTTACAAAAATAAATATTGCGCGTGCGATTAATATTTCATCCTAATCCTTGTAAACGTTTTTTTTTCTAACTCTGTAAATCCTGACGCGATTTTTTTATTGATTAAATGTTGCAAAATATCTGTAAAAGTTCGTGAGGCTTGATTCAACATTTTAAATTAAAAAAATGACACAAATCTTGACAGGATGTTATTGGAATTTTCCCACTGAGTAGTTGATGTCTCATTTTCAAAAATCACTCTCAAACTCCAAGTTCAAAGGTTTGCAGGATTAGGGCTAGTATCTAAAGCAACTATCTGCTGTGTAGTTCCAATTGATGTTGCATCAACAGAGGATATACTTCAATTAATTGATCTTGTTGATTCGACATCCATTTTTTTCCGCACGTTCTCGTCATTTAATTAAGGTTCAATGGTGTAAATTTTTGTTTCATTCCGATACGCGCTGATGATGATTTCGGAACACTTTTGTCTCGCGGAATATTTAAAACAAAAAAAAACGAGCACCTCGTGCAATACACGTTTCAATGAACACGGATGTCAAATGCATTCGTCATAAAAGAGAGAAAAACGTTCCGGCGCGTAATATTCTCGTTGATTTCGACAAATGCGCGCCTGCGCGCGTAGTCAAATAAACAAAGTTGCGTAATTTGCGATGTTTTCAGTTCCATTTTGAAAACCAGGCAAAGGAATCAAGTTACCACGCACGCGCGTATCATCCTCGTGTGTTTATCTTTCAATGTCGTCGAAAGATTTGCACAGTAATACGGCGCGCGTAAATTTCGCGTGCATTTTCGCCGGAAATTGTTTACGACCGCGCCATCAACGTTACATCGGCTAAACGTTGTTTCCGAGATACGAAAAGTGAGTTAATTCCAGGCTTGACGGGCGGCCGTTTGAATTTTTAATCGTTCCGTTTAAAACGTTAAAAAACTCGTCGTCGAACGAGCTTCGCGGCGATAGAATAAAACGAGAGACGGAAGAGAGTCAAACGAGGCGCTGGAACTTTTATGCCCTCACGAGCACGAGGAACATTAGAAATGCATTAGCCCTCACTCGCAACCGTGTATCTCGAAACGACCCTCGTGACACAACCAACATGTGATCCCTCGCAATATAAGTTCGCAAATTCTCTCATCCCCCCTCACAGATTTCGATAAAATTTAACAGATTTATATTAGAGTAAACTCGCGCGCGCGCAGAATCGAACTTTAAAAGTCCGTCCGAAAATGATTTAACAAGTAATTTGGACGCTACGCATTTCGGAAACATTTTTTTGAATATTTTATTAATTTATTTTTTGATTTTTTTATCATCATAGAGGAAATTCTTTTTTTTAACGCGTTGCGAGCTGTGATGCTCATCCAACCGAATTATCTTAGTCGCCATGACAGCTGGCGCTCGATACCGTAATCAATTTCCTGTTTGGCAAAAAAAAAAAATCAGCGCTCGGAGCGCGAGAACACGGCTCGTCGGGACGGGTCGCGCGCTCGAACACAACTGTCGCGCGTCTCGTCGCCACTATACAAAACCTTTTACTCGTTCGCGACGAGAGCGAGTTTTCTGCGGCGTCGAAATGTTACAAATTAACGGTCGATATTTCGCGACAGAAAATTGTTTATTAAGTTTCACACGCACGAGAGATAGATGAGAGCGTGTCGTCAAAGTTTGTAACGAGCTGTCATTACGCGCTTGTATTTACGAACGTTATTATTATTACGCTTGGCAATAAAGCGCCTGCGGAACGAGAGATCTGCAGGACGAAAATGGCGCGCACAACACAACCAGCCATCGACATTCCGGAAGTAATCTCGCGTATTTAACGAGCGTGACTTAGACAATAGCCGCGCTAATGATTCACAGGTGTTTCGCGAGGGACTCTCTCATCGATGTATCGACGTGTGTTATTCCTCGACATATATCACACGAACATAACGCGCCGCGCGACAGCCCAATCTCGCGCGCGCATTTTTCAACACAACGCGGGATAATATCGCGCGTCTCGAAAGACGATGCGCGACCCGAGCGATACGCGCAAAGCGAGCAACAAAACTATCGTTTGTTTTTAACTTGGCCATTCTTTCTTGTAGATATAAATTACGGGCATTTATCCGGTTCACCGGAGCATGTCCGCCGGTAATATCGCGCGCGCAACGTAAAACGCGATCGGTGTTGAGGGAGAGGCGCGCGCGCTTTCAATGTATGCGTTTTGTTCGGTGGACGTTCGAAAAAGAGAGAAAGAGAGAGAGAGAGAACTGCCCATTGTTGTTCGCCCCCGTATATCTGCGCATCGATATGAAACCGTTTCGAAATGCTTTCGTCGCTCCGTTTCCACCGCGTGCGCGCGGACTATTTCGTCACCGATTTAATGCGATTGTGAGATAAATCGGCAATCAGCCCACTTACACACTCGCTTCCCGTTGAATATTGTTCCCGTAATGCAAACGGCACGCTGTTATAAGCAGGGCGTGTCATGGAACGTTCACGTCGAGTAAACGTCGGGCTTTAAGTTCACGTAAACTCCAACCATGTGCGCGAGATATGAAAGACAATAAATCAATTTAATATGTTGGAAGAATAACAATAAAATGTCACTCTATTTTTTGTTAAATGTCACTTTAATTTTTTTATGTTGCGCTTGAGAAGATTTTTCCCGTAACGCCTGAGAAATAAAACAATATCATATCTCTCTCTCTCTTTAATTGGATCTCGTTATTTTCTACTTCCGTGTTAAACGTCAGCGTGCTGAAAATTCCGTGCTTGCGTAACGAGATTTCGATCGCCTCATCAAACGAGGAGCGAAATAACCGATTTTCTCTCTCCCGACAGGCCGGATTTTCGCGTAGGTTAGATTTCTTGGCACGCGACTCCCGGAGTCGATTTAATAATCCGAGCAGATAGAAATCTGACACGAAGCCGGGAACGAGAAGCGAAGAGAGACGCGAGCTCGCACAGCCAGCGTGTAAACGGCTCTTTAGGTCGCGTCTCGCGTGTTTCACGCCTCTCGCGCGATGCCGAGTAAGTTTACGTAGTAGTACGTAAAGTCCGACGTGTGTATATATTCGCCGTTTGCACAGATCACGAACTGAAATCGCGCGCGCGGCATTGAAGCAGGCATTTGACGCATAGTCGTGTGAAATGAGATCACGTCATAAACTTAACTAAAACGGGTCAAGATCTCGTAGAAGATCGTTTGGCTACGACTTCGCGTATTTAAAATCAAATACTATGCAATTTACTCATCGCGTTTCATCAAATCGAAGCTCTTCGAAGTTCTACGCGCAGCAAGAAAATTACGCGACGCGAGTTGTCGATTCGAAAATTTCGGGGAATGAGACGTTAATACATTTTTTCGCGAGTGTTCTCTCTACCGGGAACAATTTGCCTCGGGAAGGTAAAGCTCGCTCGTTAAGATCGATTCGATGTAATAATAATTTAATTTCGCAACGCCTCGCCCGCGGCACGAGCGCGAGTTGCCCGTTTTCTGCCCGATGAACACAGCGCGCGCATACACACCGTAATAATAAATTTCGATAAATCTCGTTAGAAATTCATGGCTAATCAGGGATTTAACGCGCGCTTTGAGCTCCGTCCGGGCATGAATTGCGCTTCACCCCGCTGGTTATCGTGACGTTGAAATTTCGCTCTTCGCGTAAAGTTATAACCGATTATATTCCGATCTCAAAACTGTGATAACGACCGGAACGCTCCCAGCGCGAGAGAAGAGGTCAAACACCGAGAAAATATCAAATGTTCGATTCAGTAGGTCACAATAGAGATTGCGCCGCAATTGCGGAATTATTCCTCCCCAGGGAAACGTAATTCGTTGCGTACGCGACCGATGACGAACAACAACAAAACTAATAGACAACGACCTGCCGAGAGAGAGAGAGAGAGAGAAAATTAACGCGATCTTTACAATCGGATAATCGGATATTTCCGCACGAGTTTGGCACGGCTGGAACTTTCGTTGGCGAGAGCTCTCTCGTTGTGTTCGAAAGAGCATTCTCTCTCGTTACTTTCCTCTTGTCTACGCGCGCGTTCTCGCGTACTATTTTCGTACACACTTGGCGTCTCGCTCGCGCGAACGCTAGAGTCTCAGTTTACCGTAACGGATATATATATATATATTTGTTCGCTTAAATTTAAACGCACGCCTATCTTAAATTTACGAATTACGAGCGCTAACGCGATTTTTCAAACATCAACGAGAAAAAAGTAAATTACAAAACTCGATTGCAAAAAGAAATTGTTGTTTTTAATCTCCAATCGCGAGTACGTTAAACAAAATGTTTTTGTTTATCATACCATGGGTGGATCGGTATCCTGCTCGTCTACCGGAACTGCGGTAATGCCCAACAACGGAACGTACGCTAACACTCGTCGGGTCCCGCGTGCAAAAGCACCCGCCGCTCTGTACACGCCATTTCCCAAACTGCGCCCCGCTTTCAGGACGTATTCCATCTTGGAAAAATTTTCGATTAAATTCTACAGCGAACGCCAAGTCTCTTTCCCGGCTGGCGTAATCGATGAACGATCGAGATTTCTTACGATACGGTGGACGATAAAGAATTATTTTTGCTATCTATGTAGTAGATAATAAAATTATCTTTTTTTGCAATTTATATTTAAAAAAAACAAATAATTCAATACTTCGAAATGTTGTATTTTGCGTTCCATCATGCGTGTTTCTTCAAAACCTACGTCGCCGCGAACGCATTGAATCTATATTTAGAACTGGAGAGACTGTGTGCTTCCACGTGCACGGTCTCGGTACTTCGCCATTTCCTATTAATAGAACCGAGTCGATGATTGATCTACGCAGTTTTATACTTAAATCCGCCAACGATTACGCGAAAAAAATTGCACCGTTGCGCGCGGCATTAAAATTAATCTCCCGGAGACAAAAAAAAAACTAACTAGCGTGTAAAATGAACTTCGTTAACTTCGAGGCTTGTTAGAGATCACTTCTTAATTATCATTCGCGACGACGCAATGTAATTCGATCCTTTTAAATGTCGGTGTCGGATAACAACGTTGACGCGCACTAATAAGTTGTGAAACATCAATAACATTCAACACCGAAAGAAACTCGATCGTCCATGAATAATCAGTATCATTCTAATTGCGACACCATATACCTTTTGTCACACACACGCGCGCACAAACAACGAGCGACAAAAGAACAGAGGACGGAACGAGCCCGAACGAACTTGGTTCGCCGTTGGCGAACTACTTGGACCAGGCTACGTGTTCATGAGGGTTTATATAGAGAATCGTCCCACGTCTCTCGGCGAAAGAAGAGAAGAGAGAGTCACACGTGGAAAGCTAGACAGAGAGAGAAAGAGAGAGAGAGAGAGACAGAGAGACAGAGAGAGGAGGAGGTGAGAAGCCCGCGAGAGAGGAGTTAGTCACTAGCCACTGTGGTAAAGTAACTAGAGAACCAAGGTGAGTCAGACGTGCTAAAGTGACTGAAAACTTCACCAAGAAGAGACCAAGAAAATTCAGATAATTTCCATTTGAAAATTATTGCAAAATATGATGCAATGAAATTTTTTTAAAAAGTAATAAAATTAAAATTCCATCAATTTTTAAAGATCGAAAATTTCTTGCAATTTTTTCGAACAAAAAAACAAGCGCTTACCACGTAAAATATTATGTGAAAAATAATTGTTTTAAATAACAATACAAAATTTTATATAATTATTATATTATACAAACATGTTTATTTCTCGGAAGAGAAACTCGAGAAAATTCGAAGAAAATACAACCCGTTGGTTATGAAGTTTTTTTTTTTTTTGTTTTACCGTAACATAAGTATCTTGTGGGCTGCACACACTCGACTTGAATGCGCGTTACTAAATAAATACATAAGTAGATACATATGTCACGTCGGGGAGAAGTTCAACTCCCCGAAGGAGACGTCAGGGAGGAGAGAAAACGAGGATAGAGCTGACCTGCGTCTTTGTATAACGGGACAACCGCAAAGCTTTCGAGAAAGCAAGCGAGACGGCGAATCAGGAACGGAAGAAGAGGAAGAGAAATGTAAGCACCCACCTACGTGTGGTGAAACTAGGAAGAGAAAGATCCTTGAGACCGCGGCGCGCGCAAGTCGTCGTCGTCGTCGTCGTCGTCGTCGTTGTCGTCGTCTCACCAGGCAGGAGCAACAAAATGCAGCCCGACAAAAGAGGCAAAGAGGAAGTCAACGGGAAGAGGGAGAGAGGAAGAAAGGGCAAGGAGAAAGAGGCGTCCGATTCATCTTAGAAACGCACGGCTGCTAACCAATATGTCGCCGAGGACAAAAATTTGCGCCGCAAAACCGCCGCGCGTTTCTATTCTCGGACAACCGAGAGAGTAGACGAGATGAGGAGACAGGAGGCAGCAGATCCAGGAACGCGCTAAAGAGAAGCGGACGGGACGGACGATGATGACGAAAATCTGCATTTCTCGCTGAATTCATTATTGCGTTCACGTCCTTTATGAATATATACATGGAATTTTGCAAGTTCGCATTACTTTGTTGTTGTTCGAAATTACACCGCACAAACTTCTCGCGCAAATATCGATTTCGATTTTTGTGGTAGTAGTTTTCGTACTTCTCTGTTACTCCATTTATCAATCACAGATCGCTCTTGCGTTTCTGTTTTAATTAACAACACGTTGTGCGACAAACGACAGCGTTCGATCTCACACGATGGATTTTTCGCGCAAACAATTTTTTTAAAACCCAATGAGAGCATGAGAATGCGGCCGGCGTGCGCGATTTATACGAGAAAGAATCGCGCCCGAATCGCGATAAGGTCGCAGTCGCAGAAATAGTTGGCGAGCATCCAGCCGAGTTCAACGCGGCGCTTTATTGTTCCGCTTTTGTCGTGTGATATAAACTCGAGAACGCGACATCGGAAAGCCGAAAATAATCGCGGATGTCATAAAACAAAAAAAACCGTCGCAAATTGCTAGCAAATATAATTTTCCGATCTCTCTCTCTCTCTCTCTT
The DNA here is from genome assembly GCF_002006095.1 of Pseudomyrmex gracilis. Lineage (NCBI taxonomy): Eukaryota > Metazoa > Arthropoda > Insecta > Hymenoptera > Formicidae > Pseudomyrmex > Pseudomyrmex gracilis. The sequence continues at coordinate 257,507 of NW_018020635.1, forward strand.
TCTCTCGAAAAGAGACGTGCGTTATTTTATCTGCCGTCGCGAAGCTTCGAGCTTATCAAATCGCGGTTAAAGCAACTTGTGACGCACGAATCGCGAAATGACCGCAATATTGATAAACTAAATTCACGGAATCGGTTGGGACGAACAGAACGTTCAAAAAAACACTCGCAATTATTTCAAGATAATTTAATGCGTTTTTGCAAACGCGCTTAATGTGACAAATATTTAAAATAAGGAAGGAAGAAAACAGTATATACAAATAAACTTTCGCGTAGAAACGCGAGATGAAGAAGCAACGTTATCTGTGCCGCAGCTTCCGCGCGAGATCGTTGGCGGCAGCATCGACCGCGGAATTATTCTTAGACGAGACGAAAAGGGGGAAGAGGCTTTTACCAACGGAAGATGCTCCGCGCGCGTGTATCAAGCGTGAACTCGAACAGATGGAGTCGCTACTACGCCGCGCGAAGCCAGACAACTTCTTGTTACCGGCGACCCAATAATTAATGTTAACGAAGAAAGGCGCGAGTGCTAACAAGAGGAAAGAACCATTTTCCGGACTGCTGCCACTTGAAAGAAACGCGAACTGTGTAAAAAAACAAAAAAAAACTACCAAACGAGATCTCGAAGTTGCAATCTTGAAAATACGTTGCTGAAAAAAAAAAAAAAGAGTTTAAAAAATCGTTTTCTGGAGAAAAATTTCAAAATCGACACGTGTGTGTTTTTGAAACACTTTTTTATGCATTACGTAAAAAATAAAACTCTTCACATACGCGACGCTTCGCGTCACATCCGCGTTTGCTCTCTTTTTCGACCGTAATTCGCGTACATGCCGCGCGTTAAGCGCTAAAATGTTTCGAGACATGAAGTTTTTTTTTTTTTTTTTTCGAAGTGCGTGTACGCGAAACTGTTATTCCGAACCGGAAGAGCCGTATTTCCGAAATAACAGCGAATTGTTTCCCGCGGCAGCAACCGGGAGATGGCAAAACACATAAATCTCCTTCCCAATTTTTCCTCGTTAGTACAGTTTGCTTCCCATCTCTCGCCGCTGACGTTTATATCGATCGTTGTCGCGCAACGAATGCGTCAGTAAGATTGTTCACATTCTGATTCCGCTTTGTCTTTCCGCTTTTTTTTTTTTTTTTCGATCAACGACTTCCAATCTTCTTCTCGGATTGTATTATTTGGTTGTTTTGCGCGATGAAACAAAAATTCGAACGCGATTTAACGACCGGCGTGTTTTGATGACGCTCGCAGATGATAAATCCATTGTCACACCGAGATACTCAAGTCTCGATTACGGCGCGCAAAAATATTCCACAAACGGGGCGTGCTCTGTATTGATTTCGCATTGGAATTTTTCTCTTTCGAGATAATGTTTTTTTTTTTGTCGAGCGCGCGATCAATAAACCGCATAAAATTGTGCGCACGAAATTAAAACGTTTCTGAAATTTTTATTTCTCATCTATAATAACAAAGATGGTTTTTCGGAGCGTCTCGATTCGATATCTATATGCGAACACGACGAATACGAAAATTGAACGTCGTCGGCGCCAAAGAAAGATACGCGCTATCGAATATTCACCCTGTCATCTGTCCTCCTCTTCAACGTTTCGAGAGGGTCGCGGAAAGCAACACGGGAGAGGGATTGCACGGGAGGGATATCGATTTTCTACGACTTCGTGCTTCTCGAAGATTAAACACGGATGTGACATAGCGGCAACATGTTCAAAAGTTGGTCTTGTGAATAATAATACTTTTTTGTTTATTACTATTAAATTTACGTCGGACATAACAAATATAACAAATATTATATAAAAAGTTTTACAAAAATTATTTATTTATTCAATTCAGTCACGTGTTATTTTGTATAAACAAATTTTTTTTGTTCATTATTATTATTTATCTCTGATATAACAAATATTATTTTACTAAGTATAACAAATATTGTGTCAAATTTTTACAGAAATTTATTTTTTGCACAATTTATTTTATTATTTACTTATAATTCAGTCACGCGTTTTCTAATTTAAAAAAAAATGTGTGTTTCCACATATTTTATATCTCTCAATCCAACTTCTCTGTTATATAATTAAGTAAATACGTTCTACCGAGAACCATTTCTTTCATCGGAGGCGATAAAATGATCAGAAATCACGAAGTGTATAAAAGCGGCACGCGCGCCGGTGGAATTTCGTGCCGCTTTCCGATATCCGAAAGGAAATCACGTCCTTTAAAAGACGGGCTTGGGAGAGGCGCGGGGATAATAGAGTCATTGCGGTACGTGCAAAATCTCGGCTACGTGCAGTCGGAGGCCACCTACCTTGCATAATTGACAATCACTACCGCATTGGCCCGAGCACGTATCTTTCTCTATCTCTCTCTATCTCTCTCTCTCCCTCTCTCTATCTATCTATCTATCTCTATCTCTCTCTATCTCTATCTCTCTCTTTCTCTCAATCTCAACGATGCTGCAACTACTCTGCACGTTCAGCGATAAATATTGAACCGTCCAATCACGAGAACCATCCTTTTCCGCAAAGTTATCCGGCGCTATTTTCGATGGAAAAAAACCTCTTAATCCAATTGATCGAGAAGCAATATTCGCGAAAGATCTCCGTGAAAAGCAACGCGTTTAAAGAAACAAAAGCAAATTCTCCTTCAACCTCTCACGGCTCGAGATGTCTTCGACGTTGCTTTATTCACGCCGATAGCGGCGCAAGTGTGTGTGGAAATCGCTCGCGACAAATCCGATACGGAAACAATCCGCGGCGGGTCAACATTTGTTTCGCGATCACGTAAGATCGAGGAGAGGGTCTGCGGTCGTGGGAAATCCCGATCGGCAATATTCCACGTCTGTAATATATACGAAACTCGAGCGGAAAATGGCCCGCGCAATCTCGCGGATTCGCTTCTGCGGAGAGCAGAAAATGGGTTCATCGATTCCGAATACGTAAAGCTGCGACGAAAACGTCGCGCGGCGGCTATTCGGAGAAAATGAGGGAAGTGCGGAAAAGAGAGGAGGGAGAGCTGATAAAGCGCAAACTGGAGCGAAAGATGACCGTCGTGATCTACCGACATAAATCCGCGAGTTTCCATCGGTCTCTCGGGCGGGCAAAAGAGCGAACACACAAAGAGAGGGCGGGGAGAGAGAGAGAGAGAGAGAGAGATTGCGACAGCGGCAAAAAGCTTCGTTTGTAATCGCGAGCGAGCGCGCGAGGTCAGCGATACGCGCCGCTTCTCTCTCTCTCTTTCTTCAAAGAGAAACCAATATCTCGAACGAGACCGTCGTCGTCCTTCGATACTTGATTAAAGACAGCCGATATCGCGAAAAACAAATAATAACGTAATGTCGCGGAAAGTTTTCAACAAAAAATCGCGAAGAAATAGCAACGATTTCTTCCATCTACTTCTTGTCCCCTCTCCTTCCCAACTTGCGAAAGGGTTGCGCTCGTTTATCTTCTCCTCGGTCCAGAGAAAAACGCGCTCATTTGGCGAGATAACGTTTTGCAACTAGAAGAATTCCTATCCGACAGGAATCGGTCCGCGCGCGCGGAAGAAAGGTAAAAGACGTCAGTGAGAGATATCTTTCGAAAACTTCTGCTCGCAATCTCGAGAAGTAATCTCGGTCTCGGTGAGATAAAAAGAGATAGAAAGATTCAAAGGCAAGCGCGACACGACGTGACGTCTTTCCTGGCCGATTGTTGTTTAGATGCCGATTTTTCAACTTTGCAAATATAAAAAACATATAAAACAAAAACTAATCGAAAACCAAATAGGAAAGCGAACCAATGTGTCGTCGATTTTCGCTTTCCTCCCCGAAATCTCTTGTATAATTCCTCGCGCTGAAATAAAATAAGCGTCTCTCACGCTCTCTCTCTCACAGAAATGAGATTAAAAAATTAACAGAAACCAACAACAAGTGTTGCGCAAAAGTCACGCGAGTGTCCGGCTGAAATCTCGCGAGAGCGGCGGGAGATTGCGTTTTGGGAGTTACCGCGCTTGGCAGTTTCGGCGACCGCTCTCGAGCGAGTTTCCGAGAGAGCGCCGACCTTCGCAGTTCCGACCTTCACCGACGCTCCAGAGAGAGGGAGGGAGAGAGAGAGAGAGAGAGAGAGAGAGAGAGAGAGAGAGAGAGAGAGAGAGAAACAGAGAGAACGTCCTCTCGTCCGCGCGCGAAAGAACAAGAGAAGAAAAATAACTCGAATGGAAAACTCGTTACCGAGTGTCTCCGCGTGCGAAACGTCCTGCGGCTTTCGTGTCAGACGAGAAAATTCCACTTGGGAAATCACGCGCTGCCGTTTGTGGGAGAGGGAGATGCGCATCCGATCGCAATTAACAGACGAACTTTTAATGAAACCAAACGTACGCCAAGTCGATCCGGACGTCGTCGTCGTCGCCGTCGAGTCGCTTCTTTTTTATCTTATTTTTTTTTTGGTTTTATTTTACGCGCGGAAACTGCCAGTGAAAATTTATCGCCGCGAAAACACAGCGGAGCGGATTTCGTTCCGTCGCCGCGGATAAAATTAATGATCGTCGGTAATTAACAGCGTCCATCCACCTGGCTCGATTGTTGGCTCGATATTACCGTCATTGCGGTTTTCGTACCGCGGGGAAGATAGCTTTGAAATGAACGTGTTTCTTGTTTACGCGCGACGGATATATACGGGAGAGAGAGCGAGAGCCCGTAATCCTGATTACAGCTAAGCTGCAAATTAACGACACACACGCGACAGATGCGCACGTGAGAGATAATTGGCTCGCGCGGTGATTCACCGATCGTTGCGAGAGAGAAATACGCGTGTGTATCGAGAACCGCTGAGCGATTATGTTTCACTAAACGCGCGGATAAACGCTCAGAGAGAAAGAGAGAGAGAGAGAATGAGAGAGAAACCTTTATTAGCGCGTTACAGAGCCGTTTGGTAGATCGCGTAAAAGCCTCCCTCCCATAAAGGCCGTGCCCATTTTACTCGGCATTCCCGACTTCCACTTCCGCATTCGCGGGATAAAAAGCGGAATCCCGCGCCGCGCGCGAGAGATATCACTGTGTTGGAACATGCGCTTCCACTCGCCGGGCGTCGCGAGTTGCAAAACTACCTTGGCACTTCTCTCGCAAGAACGCTCGTAAAACCTGTAGCCAGTAGTAACGCCGGCTTAGCTCCCGAGTTCTTAAACTCGACCGCGTACGGTGTTCGCGAGACGCTTTGGGAATACACGTGAGAATATAAGATGTTTTAATTTCGCGAGCGTTTCACGCAAGTTTAATGCGAGACAAAAAAAAAAAAAAAAAAAAAAATTAAAACGAAGAGAAGAGACTTCGCGTTTAAATATTTAAACGATAAAAAAATGCGCAATAATTGAATTAAATAAATGCATTTCTCAGATGCTCGCCAATGCGGGCAATTTCTAACATTTTTTTTTCGGCCGATTTGATCGACTGTGCGTACGCAGAGACGAGGGAGATTCGCATCGGCTCTCTCTTGTTCGCACTCGAGAGCGGATCGAACCTCGCGCCGGTACGGTCGGCGAATGCGAAAAGCCCTGCTAGCCCCGTCGGTCGGCATGGCAACAGCTCCGAGCGTCCCGGCGTCGGGACGCTCGATACTAGACGACGACGACGACGGTGGTGGCGGCGGTGGCGGTGGCGACGACGACGACGACGACGCCCAAATCCGAAGGGACGAGCGCGCGCGCTCGTCGGGCGAAGGGCGCTCGGAAATTCGCTCGGAAATTTCTGATCGCGATTCGCACGCGATCGCGAACGACGAATTCGCCCAGCCCTTCTCAAACACAGGAAAGGGTGCATATGCAGGTTTATGCGTGGGGCGCCGCCGGGGTCTCGATGGCAACAATCCGTTGCAAAACAATGCTTCGAAGTGACAGTCCCCGCGCGGATTGTCGCTCCGCTTTATATTCTCTCTCTCTCTCTCGGTTGCCGTTTAAATTTATATAATCGATGACGCGTAATTAAGTAAATGTCCGTAAATTGTTTGCGCAACCACTTTTTGTTTTGCAACTTGCGTCAGAAGAAGTCACAAGGAAATAAACACGGAACTCGCGTCGAGATATCTTTGTCGGCAATTAGACGCGACGAACTAATCGCGTTGTATATATATAAACAAAAAAAAAAAAAAAAAAAAAGGAGCTAAATTCACGCACGATTAGGATGCGTGATTACTGGTATTGCGTACATGCGCAAAGTGCTTAATACACTTCTTCTTTGAGACGCGAGATAAGAACTCCACGGTGTATTGACTGCGTTGATTTCCGCAATGTGTGTTTCTTTTTTTTTGCACACACGATACGGCCGCGTGTGTGTGCGCGTGCGCTCATCTCGCGCTCGCAAGAAACGTTCATTTTTATCGATGCTGTCGTTGATACATTGCCGCTCATTAAAGTACGTCAGACAGAACCGGCGTAAAACGGCATAAATAAGACGAACGCTGTCAAAGACGAACAAGCGGAATCGACGATCTTCTCGTGACGAAGAGTCCGTTCGAGGTCTTTAAACCGCTCGAGTGTTAAATTTAAACCCCAAGCGATTTAACAACAAACAGAAGTACCAGAAAAAATAAAAATAAAAGAAAGACAAGTCTTTCTCTCTCCCGAGTTCTTCTTCTGTTTCAGTAAATTTCCGCGACGAGTTCTCTTTCTTTTCTTTTTATCCGGCTGGACGATATCAATCTGTTTATGAATGCGGTTATATCTTTCGCGCATTTGCGAAATTAGTTTTCCTGTCTCGCACCGACGTGCATTTATTTCCTCGTTTCGTCCCTCTTCTCGGTTTCCTTCGTCTTCTCTCCCCTCCCCCCCATCCCGCCCCGGGTTCTTCCGGTATATCGTTACGAGAGTAAATTGGAGTCGCCGGCAAGAGAAATGTCGGCTCTTTCATCAAAATATGAGAGAGCCTCCTTCGTGGCCACTGGCGAAAGAGAGAGACAGAAAGAGAGAGAGAGAGAGAGAGAGAGAGAGAGAGAGAGAGAGAGAGAGAGAGAGAGAGAGAGCTGCGCGTAGTTTTTTTTCCTCTTCCTCGTCGGTGCTCTAGAAAGGGTGCACTTGATTACCTTCCCCGAAAGAAGCCCGTCTTTCATAAGCTGCGCGCTTTCGATCGCCTCATTTGCGTTATAGAATTTCTCAAAAGACACGTGTGCCCCCGCGACGAGATGAAAGAACGCGAGTGCGCATCCTCGAGATGTTCGATCTTCGTCGAAAAGATCGTAAAAAAAAAAAAAAAACCGAGTCACTTTGTAACTTCTCCGTAGTAACAGACAGAATTAGCAGTTTGATGTTTGAAATTTATCGATTTCCCACATTTCGAACTTCGCCGAGCGAATTTTTTATTTTTATTTTTATTTTTATTTTTTTCTCGTCGAAGTTGAAAAGCGCTTTGATTTTGTTGGACTTCGAACGGCGGCGGGCGAGAACGTTTGATAAAATTTTTCCCGTGTTGACCGTACGTCTCTCGTTATCGGTCGGCGCTCTTTCTCGTCGTCGTCGGAAAGAGCCAACTACGACTAGACCAATATTTGACGGGAAGACTGGCCGCGAGATTACGCTCATCGACGAGAGGGGTGTCTCGTTGTCAAGAGACCGGTTGTTGAGACAATTTACGGAAACGTCGTCTCGACGGAAATTAATGTCGCCGCGCGACAATTACCCGACGTTGTTTCGAGACGAAATTGAAACCTTTTTTTTAAATCGGTATAAAAAGAAATTGCCCAATAAATTAAGAAATTATTTGTCTCTTCTCTTCGACGAGAGGTTGCAATGAAGGACTGCAATTTGATGAAAAAAATTACGTCAGCTTCCGCTCCCGACGCTTTTCTTTCCGCGATAAGAGCAACACATGCGCGCGCGCGTTTTCTTTTTTTCTTTTTTTTTTCTTTTTTTTTTGACAGAACGTTCCGCACCAATCGTCGACTCGGAGAAAACGACAAGACAAAATCTGATTTCGCCGGTTTCGGCAGCAGCTTCTCCGGATAATCCGTTTAATCCGAACTATCCGCGTGGCTTTCAGACACGTTCGCGAGAGAGAGAGAGCGTTCGACGGTTCTGGCCGTTCGCCAAGAGGCATTCCTCGAGTCCGATTAGCTTGTAATTGCGTATTGTTTTCCTCCTCTCGCCTCGGTGAGGTAAGACGCGCACCGACACACGGGAGAGGGGAAAAGAACGGGACGCGCAAAAGGAGATAATGTCGAGCATTTCAAGTTCTCGAGATCTGCGAAAGATTGCTCTCGGGATTGCTCCTCGAAACTACTTGTTTCGATCAAGGAGATCGTGAAAACAGGACAATTCAACGACGTTTCAGGGTCTTTATCCGCTCTCGAAGTAACTACAATTGCTCGGTAACGCTAGAATTACACCGGCGGGGTTGCTCCCGAAGTCGAATTTAAATTCACACCGCTCGATAGAACTCGCTTTCCCCGCCAAGTTACGTAACGCTCTACCAGAGAGGAGGATTGGTACGCGTCGAATGGGATGCTTTTTTCTGATTTATTCCGTCGTATAAGTTTTGTTCGGCCTTGCCGCGCGATACGACGATAATCCGCGGGGGCGAGAATGTGAAATTCTCGGGAAACGAAAATGTTCTCGGTGGAAAAGACGCGCCATCGACGCGCGTCTTTCACGCGCGGATCACCCGAAGGGGTCGAGGGCCCCCGTGAGTCCTTTGAACACACGGTCGTGGACCTCCTTTGTGCCCCGTCACAATACAGAGAACCCTTCCTCCAGTTCCTTTTTCCATTTCTCTTGCGCTCTCTCTCTCTCTCTTTCTCTCTCTCTCTCTCTCTCTCTCTCTCTCTCTCTCTCTCTCTCTCTCTTTTNTCTTGCGCTCTCTCTCTCTCTCTTTCTCTCTCTCTCTCTCTCTCTCTCTCTCTCTCTCTCTCTCTCTCTCTCTTTTTTCTCTCGTCAAGTTATTTAACGGAATCTGAATCGACGAGTACGCGTCACGTTCGTTTGTGCGCCTTCAAAAGTGATCGTTAGGACAGGAAAGTCTCTGGTTTGCTCGTTAACTTTCCGGATTTTCCTGGGGAGGTTGTTAAGCGTCCTCTGAAATTCGGTGGAAACGCGCTCGTCGACAACACGCCGGCGGTAATGTCCTCTCGCCTTATCGTACGGATCGTTTTTAATCAAATCGAGAATAATGTAATGAGCGAACTTGCTCTCTCTCTCTCTCTCATAACGTAGGAAAATGTTCCCTCATCGCGCGCGTCGAGGAAACAGTTTGCTCGCTTAAATTTTCGCGATCGAAAGTTAGCGCGCGACTACGGCAATTTACGTGGCAAACTTTACCTCCGCTCGAGATTTTACGCGGGATTTAAATAGTCAAATAATTTTTGCAGCGCAAGTTTTACGCGGAATCGGCGAATTCTCACCGTACAATGGCCGGTCGTAAGGAAACCTTATCGCGCGAGCAAAATCTCGAAGAAAATCGTACTCCAAAAATTTTCAACGTTTCGTGCGACGATCCGTGGAATTTTTGAAAAAGAGAAAAGTTGAACGACTCAGCGACACGTCGAATCGATCGAACACACAGCGCGATGTATTTTGTTCCCTCCATACACGTAAACCCTATAGCGAATCCGCGCGCGAGAGTCTCGCGCTTTTCATTCGAGCTTTCCATTCCACCTGTCGCATTGCGTCCGACCGTGCGACGCTTCGGAAACGAAAGCACGTAACCAGAAACGAAAACGCGATCGGCGAAACGTAAGAACGCCTTTCGGATCGACACGTCAGCTGTCACACGGGAGAACGCTGTATCTCGTTATTGTCGCCGCGAATCCCCGCGAACAGAAACAAGAACAACCGTGCGAAAAGACCGGGTAAAAGAAACGGAAAAAGCGTATTTCCGACTCGACGAGCGCGCAAATAACACTCGCTCCGAGTTTTGTGACAAGCGTGTCTCGTCACAATATTAAAGTAAAAAAAAACAAAAAAAAACAAAAAAAATAGAAGCTTTTGTATGTTAAAAACTTTTACAATAATAAACAAATCATACTACTTTTTCCAATGGAATGTACCAGAAGAAGTTTCCTGACGCGTGACAATTCGACACCGTAAAACTGTCCGAGAAATTACGCAGCCGGCAAAGAACAAAAGGTCACCGCGAATCCTGACAGAAACAGGGACGGTATGAAAAGAAACGGAACAGTGTGTATTTCCGACTCGACGGAGGCGCAAATAACACTCGCTCCGAGTGTGTTGACGAGTGTGTCGTCACACACAATATTAAAGTACATAAAAAATAAAAAAAATAGAAGTTTTATATTATATAAAAATATTATAAAATAAATATTTACTTATTATTAAATTAGAAAAATATTATTAAATTATATAAAAAAAAAGAAGCTTTCGCGTTAAAATCTTTTGCAGTAATAAATTAATTTTTCGAAACATCAGAAAAGAAGTTTCTTGTAAACGTGTTCGACAGTGTTCGAGACGCTCGTAAATGTGTCCGAGGAATTATACAGTCGGCAAAGATACAAGGAAGTGCTTCTCGACTTCGGTGTAAACACGAAACCGCGCGCGGAGAAAGACACATGTGTGTACACGCAACGGCGGAAACCCGAAGGACCGTGGGATGAATTTCATCGGGGCTATTAGGATTGAAATCGAACCGAGTGTTGCCGCGCGGGGACTTACCGCAACGCGCCTTTCGCCGCGCGCGAGCGCGCGCACGCATCGGAAACCGGTTTCGGATCGTTCACTGTCGCGGACTTGCTCTGTGCCGGTGCATCGACGGAAACTGCACGTGCACGCGCATCGTTGCATGCGCAACGACGTGACGTTGACGGGTTTGCAACAGAGTCTCGTCAGAGAATTTCTTCTGGCGCAGCAAACATCACCACGAGCCGCGAATCGATGAGATCGATTCTTCGGAAAACCGAAAGATACAATGGGTTTAAAATACGTTACATTACGGCGAGATAATTGAAACGATAATTAAACATTTCGCAAATGTTTTTCATACACAGAACCGAGTTGCAAAATTTAATAATTCACATTTCGCGCGTTACGGAGGCGATTTAATTAAAAACGCGTCGATGCAATTCACAGTCTCTCGTTTTTTTTTTTTCAGTTTATAGCTCGGCTCAAAGAAATATTATAACGCGTTACGGCCGGACGAACTCCGAAAATAAAGAGCGCGCGTGTAAACGCCACGTTTTGCATCGTGCTCTCGCGCCCTTCGTGCGCATCAAGAGAAAAAGCGAGAAGTAAAGAGAAAAGAGAACTTTATACCGTATGTTAGTTCGCGAGCCGGAACGAAAACTGAAGTTTCTCTCTCTCTCTCTCGCTCTCTCTCTCTCTCTCTCTTTCTCCTGGCTCTCGTAGACTTGGCCTTAACCCTTCGCACAGGTGTTTTCTCTCTTTCCGAGGGGTGAGTCACGCAAGGCCAAGCTCTCGGCCGCACGAAAGACCCCGATCTCCCCTTGCACTTTCCGCGGTGTCGTGCCCTCCTCCCACCGCGCACACACACACACACACACACACACACACACACACACACACACACACACACACACACACACACACACACACACAGAACTCTAATTAATAGCACTCGGTCGCTCCGTAATAAGAGTCGCACGCACACACAGTCGTGGCGGCAAAGTTCAGGGAACGCACGAAGAATGAGTCGAGCACGACCACACCCTGCGGCAGCACACGCGGGCCATTGTGGAGCGAGAGCGCCGCCAGAGAGGACAATGTCACATTCACGTGAAAGAGGGTCGGTCGTCGTCTCGGGAAGATCTCGAGTGCGGTTCGTCTCATCGATATGGAAACTAAGTACCGTTCGAAAGTTCTTCGCGAGAAGCACCATCGGCGCTTCCACGGAGAGGAGAAAAAGAAGGAGAATCGTTGCAATAGCGTACACACACACACATACACACCACACACACACAGATCGTAAACTCAAATCGAACAGGAAGGAGATCACCGCGGGAGTTTCCCTCCGTTAACGAGAAATCGAGCAATTATCCATTGCACGAGAGAACATAATACTTGTCTCGTTTAAATTTCGCTCTCGATTTTTCATTAGCCGTTACGTTTGTAAATTTCATTGCAAACAAAAAAATTGTCATCAAGCAAATTGTTTCAAACGGTCTGAAAATGAAAAAAAAAAAAATTGTCTTCCGCGATAATAGAGGCGCGAGTTAAATAACGAACGAAGGTGAATTTCGTCCGATCTGCAGCTGCTAACAAGATTACTAAATTAATGAACGCGATTAATGCTTGATCATTTATAATTATGCGCCCCTCGCTCTCTTTCTCTCTCTCTCACGCTCGTTGTCAGAATTAATGAATTCGGAACTCGTCCGCATCGACTCGTTGACGTCGTCATCCGCATAATTTCGCCGTAATGCGATCGCCGCGATAAGGGGCGCGGTTCGGAAGCTAAAAATAAGTGGAACGCGAATATTTATTATCCGCTCGGCGTTGTAATTCACACGACGATATAAATTCGCTTAATCGAGAGCTCCCTTCTCGCGCGCTCGTTCCCAAGCGCGCGCGCGCGCGCGCGAACGCTTTTTTATTTATCTCTCTTTCTCGGAACGACAAGCGTCGCTTTTAAAGGTTTTATGCGATCGTAAATAAATACGTAACGACGAGCGAACGACCGCGTGGGAGGAACGACGACGGGAATCGAGAGAAGAAAGGGCACGATCTCGCGCGCGCGCGCGTGAACGTTAACCGCGCGAGATCGTGTCGCGCGCGCGTTGCAAAGTTAAATTTGCAAGAGAAAACGCGTCTCAATCGCGCAAAATAAAATTTCTTCGCGCGCGTTTCGTAACGAGGCATTTCCGCGTTTAACGGATTCCCGGTGTGCAACACACGTTTTTTTTTTTTTTTTTTTTTTCCGCGACGAGAGCAGCGCGACGTAGGTAAGCGTATCCGGGAAGTTTGGGCCGTTGAACCGTGGAGCGACACAATGAGAGACAGAAGCGCGATGTGGTGGCCACTGACCGGTGTGTACGCGCGCGCCGCGTTACTCTCTCCGTCGTCCCGGTTACCGATTTCTCCTGTCAGATACGAACGTCATACACGTCGTTCGTAATAGGAAATTGGCCCAAGGCCCGTGACCGAATATCGACATCGCGTCGTGTGTGTTTTGCGCGCGATATTGACATTATGAAATAATTAGCAGCGTTACGCCGGGAAACGTAGAGCGCGACGATCGATCGATACGATATTTTACCCAATCACCGTAAATTTCCACGGTTCACGGATAAGGATATATATCCCTCGAAACGTGCACGCTACCACTCCCATTTCCATTTTGTGTCACGAAGCGTAGTCGTTCGCGCGTCTGTAAAAACGCGACGCACACGCAAATTCAAGTCGCGACCACGACGACGAGAAGCTCGAGGAGGGAGAGACAAGGTAGTCGACCGCGAGAAGTCGGTGCCGACCAGAAGAGATTTATCGAACACAATCAAACGGTCACACGCACTATCGCGCGTTTTTGCTCTCCTTGCAAAAATCAAAAACTTTTTTCACGGTTTTTAGGATTTATAATTAAATTGTTTGGAGAAGATCGTGGCGAATAATCGACAGGAAATAATTTAATCACTTCAGCGAGTGCTTTTGTTGTCGAAGAAGACTTTTAACGAAATCTCAAGAAAATTAAATAGGGTAGACCGAGGCGAATCGGATCACTTTTTGTTTAATGACCAAAACCTAACAGTCGAATACATATATTGGTAATTTTTAACATGAATTCATAATTAGTACACATTTGGCTTGCGTGTAAACTAAGAATATTAATAACAAACATGAAACTTTTTATTTTACATACAAAAACTTAAAAAGTGAGAAATATCCGATTCGCCCCTAATTTCGGGGTGAATCGGATCATTCATGTACTACTGAAAAAAATAAAATAAATGAAATTCTTATTGACAAATTCTTTAAAATTAACTTTAAATATTTAAATTGAAGTATAACGAGGTCAATTGGTACATAAATCGCAAGTATATAGTCCTTTTTCATCTTTCCTATTTGCACAATTTTCATGGCACCATTCTTCACAAACATTGCACTGAATCCAGTCTTCTGAAGGTGGATGGACAAATTTTTCTTTACAGTAAATACAGTGCCATTCTGTTGATAAATTGTTTTTATTCTTAATTTTTTAATTTTTTAATTTTTTTTATTTTTAATTTTTTTTTTTCTTAGTTTTTCAGCTACTGTATTCATAATTGGCTGTCCACCACGGCGTTTAATAACGTCTTGACATGTTACTCGCCTCTGCAAGGTTGTATATGGAACATTAAAAATATCTGAAGCCTGACGCAAAGTCATTTCTCCGGATTTTACTTTCTTTACTGCTTCGTTCATTTTTTCTTGACACCATGATTTGTCATTTGATTTTCTTACATATGTACGAACCATCTATAAATCAATTATTACGTTATTAGAATCAAATAATTACTAAGAAAGAAGAAAAAACATGATCCGGCTCGCCCCGAAAAACGTGATCCGATTAGCCCCATGTATATGGATTATACAATTAGTAGATTTTTAACAAACATGTTATACTATTTTACTTTAAAATATCCAAAACATTACTATAGCATACTATGCAAAGCAACAATAATACTCACATATCAATTTTAACTTACCTTTTTATTATATACAAGATATAACAGTGATTATATTTTAGATTTTCGCCAAAATTTCACCGAGCTTTTGTGTCGTTTCTTCTTACGACGTGAACAAACAACAAAGTACGAGCGATATCCATGCACTGGCAATTGTTTTAGACGCGAGAGAAGGGGAACAAAGTAACACATGTGACAGAACATCTTATTCTGTCAAAATGTAATAAATATAATCTCAATCTTTATTTTGATCCGATTCGCCCTGTGATCCGATTCGCCTCGGTCTACCCTACGTTGAATAACAAACAACAAAATTGTTCGGTTCAAGAAATGTGTGAAATAAAAAAAAAAAAAAACGCGAAGAATGTCTTAAATCAATTAATTGAACAACCAACCCCGTTAGCGCGGCTCAACTCGTCACGATCTAATTGCATTACTTTTTTTTATCTCGATGACATTCCGTCCGTGACAGATGTACTTCACGTTAAATTAATTTTTGTGGAACGCGTTGGGTAACACGATTACATTGCCTCGACCCGTTTCTTCCTTCACCAAGAACGTGATAATGAGACGTGACGAATGCCGGAGAAGGTTTTGAGAGACGACTCGTCGTCATGAGAATGCGTGAGGAGACAATTCGTCGGAATTAACGGTTAATTGCCTTGAATTGAAAATTTCGCCGCCAATTGACGACGGAATGAGTGCGTTACGAGTGGAAATACGTAGAAAATGTGTCAGAGCGCGTTCGAGAAAACAACGACGACGACGACGACGACGAAAATTCTTTGCTTTTAGCCTTCACGCTCCTTTGTCAACGTAAACTTAAAAAGATCTCGGCCACGGTAATTGTTCGACGCTGCGCAATTCGAGTGTCTTACGTATCGCAATCCACAATGTTATCTTTGCAAACAAAACCACGAATCTGAAAACACTAGGACACGCACTGATGGCGCTGAGATAAAAGCGCGATATTTCAAGCCGTAAGTTACTTCGTCGACAAACGACAACGTCGCAAAGGCGTTTGCCGAACAAATAAATTTCGCGCCCTGGTGTGTCAGAACAAAAAAAAAAAGAAGTTCAATAAATGTTTTGTTCAGTCCGAACGTTCTTCCCGCCGAATGTGTGGCTGTTGAAAAACGTCAGCGAACGGTCGACAGATCGAATTTAGCCGTCGGGCGAAAATTTTTTCCGCTAATTACTCGAAAAATTCCAAACCGCGGGAAACGAGATAGTCAAATGACGACTCTCGGCAATAAAGGTTTCTCTGCGCGCGCGCGCGGTTGCTCGTGTCATAACACGACACTCAACAATGACATCTCGACTATTACGAGACGGCACTTGCGCGGCCCGTACCCTACCACTTGCGAGTTTCTTAATGACTCGGAATGCCGGGCCGCGAAGGGAGTGAAAGTCTCGCGCGCGCGCGCGCGCGGGGGTTCTTCAGTCTTGAAGCGCAACACGCCACGCGCTCGATGACTCGCGAAGGTTGAGACGCGAGAGACGCGTTTTTTCTCAGTCTCCCTCGCTCGCCGATATTTATCGGACGTATTTGCGGAGCGCGCGTCACAGGTGCGCGACAAATAGCGATGTCTCCCCCTCCCCCGTCCCGCGCCCCGAGAGGGAATAAATTCAGATAATAATTATCGAACCGTCTGTTATTAATTAGAAGAGGGAGAAGAGATCGCTGAACTCGGCCGAGAGAGATCCCGATAATACAATGAATAGAAGAAGCGGTACACCAGCTGCGCGCGGTTCATCAAAGTTAAAATCTCTCGGCGCGAGAGAGAGAGAGAGAAAGAAACTTACATTATTAGTTACATAAATACACATTTAGAATTTTTCTACGATCGCACACGCGGATCCTTTCCGACTTCGCAATCCGACGCGCGTGTTTTCAACTGTCCGAGTGAACACGATGCGCATCCATCACTCGCGCGCGATGATAAACGACCGGAGGGAACAAACGCAAAAGTGATACGCCGCGATAGTTCGTTCTCGATACGGCAAAATAAAAAAAAAAGTACTCGCAAGAGAGAGAGAGAGAGAGAGAGAGAGAGAGAGAGAGAGAAATCGAGGATCCATAAATATATCGCCGCGCAACAACGCTAATGAAGTCGCGACATTATATCCGCGCAATCGCGAGAGGGGACTTGTAACGACTTGAAATTCCTGCTTTTACGCGAACCGCGCCACAGCCGTTCGATAGCAACGAACGGCGGCGGCGAGCCAATAATAACGATAATGACATTACTTCATGTTTCGCGTCGTGTAATGTCCGTTGTAAATTCGTTCCCAAGTCGGATCGTCGCGCGCGACGATAAAACAATCGGAGTCTCATGTAACATCGGACAAATAACCATTGTCAGTGGTTAATAGCGGACGGTAAGTGGCTTCACGAACCAAGTATCGAGAGAGAGGCTGCGGCTGCGGAGGCTGCGACGAGAAGAGCCGACGAGCGACCGGCCGGGGAGGAGGATAATTCAACCACGCGCGCGCGCGCGCGCGCGGCGAGAAGCCGGTTTTCCGCGGCGGCCTATCACGAAACTCGCGCGCGCGAAGGTACGACGAACCGGCGGGATGAGTCACGGCGGGGCTCGTACCTCCTCGTCGTCCCACTCTCTTTCTGTCGCGCCGAGGTCGCGGCGAGGGAAACGAAAGGAGCCCAGCCAGGAGAGCGCACAGCGCCGAACGGTGTGTTCTGCGAAGAGGAGAAAAGGTGGCACACAGGAAACGCAGGGAGAAGAAGATCGCGAGATCTCGACGACTACGCGCGCGAGTAGTCGTCGCCTACGCGCGCGCTAGCCAGCGCAAGTTCTCCTCTCGTCGAGAACTTGCGAGATAAGAGACGGAGAGGAGCTCGCTCGAAAATGTATGCGAGAGTGAGAGAAATGCGCGAAAGAAACGCGCGCGGAGAAAGGAAAGGCGCGAGAGGAGCTCTCGCCAGCCGTCCGCTACTTATTATACATCCGCTGGCAAGTGGATTTATTGCGAGCGGCTGCAGCCGCGCCCGGCCGGCCGGCCGGAAAGAGCAGCAGCGGAGAGAGCCTCGAGAGATTCATCGCCGCCTCGGGACAATTAAGTTCTCGGTGAGCTCTCGATGCTCGGCAGGTTGATAATGCAATCGGCGGAGAAAAACAAAAACAAAAAAAAAACAAAACAACGTCGGGAAGTATCGTCATCAACGCCGCGTTACCGTCGGATCTTCCCGCAATTCGTCGCGAAACTTCTCTTTTTTTTTTTTTTTCAATCACAATCGCGAAAAATATTTCTGTTTAAATAAATTCGAGTAAAACGCGCGGAGAGCGAGACGTTTAATATATTCCAAGGCGCAAACTGCGTATAATACGCTCGTTAATCATTCGTTGCTCGGTCGAACCGATTGCGGTCCAATTAAGCTTCCGATGAAGTCTTGATGTATTCCACCGCGCGGAGACGCGGAGAGAGAAAGAGAGAGAGTCGCCGATCTATATCGCCCCCGATATAATCGCGCTGATCGAGGTATAAAGCGCACGTAACGTGGAATAGCTTGTTAAGCCGCTCGACGAAGATTAATAATAACGTCTTCAAAGTGAGCACCGTCATTCAACCAGGGGGAGAGGGAGGAGGAGAGGGAGGGGTGGAAAGGGTTCCGTGAAAGGCACCGTCGCGCCGTTGTAATGGCCAACGCCGCCGTCGCCAGCGTCAACGGCGAAGCCTTGTATAACGCGCGCGCAGCTGCACAATACTTCGTCATACTTCCTCTCCGCGCGCGCGCGCGCGCGCGACATCGAGGAAAGGATATCACGACGATATCCCTTCGTTCGTTCGAATATTAAACACACATCACGGAGAAATCCTCGGGCGCGCGCCTGATGAACAACATTGTTATTAAACGCGCGTGTGTCCCCGGCGTCCGTCATTTTTATCGCATAAATCTCCGATAATCTCCGCGAACCGCCTTCGAGATTTAACGAACGTCTCCAAACGGGACCAATTATAAGCGAAGAGGCGACCCTCGATCCGTGACGGGATACATCGCGTGGCCCCAAGCGCGATTATCCTTCCCGCGCGCCCGATATTCACCGGGCACGAACTTTCAAGGGAACGCAAAGCACACGCTCGATCGAGCAACACGGTCGTTATCGCGGGATAGGACTTTTTCGATCGACGCGATCGAAAAAAAAAAAAAAAAGATCGAGGAAGTCGGGAACGGGGTCGATCGGGTATAACGCGATTACGTATCGCCACCTTGTCCTAAAACTCGTTCGGGCTGGTGATGTATGTTGCGATATTGTGTTGCGCGCGAGGGTCAATCGGCCATAACGCCGCGTTTCCATCCAAGCGTGTTAACGGCGGTAATATCTGTGATAAATTTCACGCGCGACTCGATTTTTTCTCTCGATGTATAAATCACCCGGATGGGGGGTGAAATTAGGCTCGTTCGATCAGTCGGTGTCCATTACGTCAGCGGTAAACGGTGGTGCTTCGATGTGCCAGGCCGCACGTCGAACGTGAACTTCGACGATATCTCTCTCCGGCGGAGAGCGCGCTGATGTTTTCGACGCGGCGAGGTTGTTGACAAATAACTCGTCGTCGGTGTCGATAGCAAGCGCGTCAAGGCGGAGTGGGGCTTGTATATAATTTATCGATAGTAATGTTGACGCACACAAATGTTGCGAAGAGCAGCGCAATTAGCTCGGACAATATTAAATAACCGATACACGTAATTACATTTATCACGAAACACACAAACAGAGACACGCGCGGTATAGATATATATTGTGAAATTCGAGAGAAGCGAAATTATCCAATTATGGATCATTTTGTGAGTTAAATTGCGAGTTAACGTTCGAGAAAAATGTTTTTCGCGCAACTCGTCGGAAAAAAAGAAAAACAAATACACACGCTCGCGCGCGAATATAATCTCGCTGTTTCGAAAAAAACAAATTGAGAGAAACAAATTGCGAAACTGCGCGCAACAGGACGCAAGAGACAAAAAAAAAAAAACAAACAAACAGTTTAAACAAAAAAAAAGAAGCATTCTCTGTTTACTTTCAAGAAAACGCGTTGTTTTCGGTCGCGCGTCCATTAGAGTTGGAACACAACAAAATTGTAACGACACGAACTCTCTCTGCTGCTGTTCTTCTTCTCTTTCGACTTACCTCAGCAAGCGGCTCCTCCTTGGTAACGTCTCCGTTCTTGGGCGTATCTTCGCGGCTCGGCTTGGTCTTGTCCTTCTTGCTGAAGCTGATCGACCTGAAGGACCACTTTTTCTTCTGGAAATCGGGAAAACGCGACATAATCTCGCAAGCGATTGTACTCGTACCGCGATTCGCGGAAGCGAAAACGTCTGCATTAGAGCGCAAGTGCACCGTGAATGTAACACGTTTTTGCAACACCAATACAAGATATGACGTGATATGACGCGGCGGGAAAATTAAATAAAGAGAGTTGACGCGCGGTTTCATCGGGTTCTTTGAACCGGCGAGGGCGGATTACGATACGTTATAAATCGCCTTACCTTATCCTTCTTTTTGGCCTCCTTATTGTCTGGAGAGGTTGTGGTGTTGGGACTGGCAGGGGTGGCCTCTGTGGGCGTCGTGACCTCTGCAGCCTCCGCGGGAGAGTCCCCGGACGATTCCGGCTTCGTCTCTTCGGCTTTTACCTCCTCTTGTTGTGGCTGAAAAACACAGAGACACAAAACTCAAATCGAATTTTCGCTCTCTCTCTCTCAGTGACGCAAACACATTATCCGACGTAGTTTTTGTTATTAAAAATAAATACGTAGTTTTGTTAAAACGCGTCGCGTAAACACGTAAATGAGTTCTTCGCGTTTTAACAATTTTCGTGTTTTAACAATTTAAATAAAAACAAACAAGGTCCGACAAAATAAATATTTATCTGAAACACTACCATTGGAAATGGATTATCTTAACCTACTGTGCAAGCAATCTTTTATGTATGGCAAACATTCATAAAAATGCACAGTGGAGACCGCGAAGGGGGAGAGGGAAACGAGAAAAGCGCTCGTAAAAACGAGCACGGTATCATACGCGAATATGTATGTACTCCGTGTCGTAAATTGTAAATCCTATATCGTAAATCGATGCGCGCAAGCCAAGCAACGCCACAATGTACAACTTCCCGCGTAGGATAAACACTTCCGAGTTCGCGCGTGTTTTATGCGAAACGATAGCGCCCGCGCTTGACGGTCGGCTCTTACAAACGCGCTTCTATGCTTTTGCTTTCGCAACGCGCCCGAGATATCGGTTAATTCTACGCGTTCAAACAAATTGCACTCTTATTACTCTCCCCGCTTTGATATTTCGCTGCTTAATAATATAGCGATTTTATCGTTCTGTTTTGTGCGCAGTTTCAAAGAATATTATATTCCAGTGAATTGCGCGCAACGAATCTCATGATACGCGGAAAACGAAGTTTTGCTATCGTATAGTTAGCAAGAAGAATTGGTTGAATTTTTTTTGTCTCGACAAAACGTTTTTCTCACAATAGCAAGATTTTTCGACACGTTTTTCGAAACGCATTAGCGAACGATCGAGATAGTTTTTCAACAATTATCGGCGTCTTTTTCCAATCAAGAAAATTTTGTTTTTGTAAAATTTTACATTTTGCAAACTTTAAGCAAAATAAAAAATACTCAGCTTTTATTTTTCTCTTATATATTGTTTTTTACACTGGCTTGTTATCTTTTGATTATCTTGCGCTTTAACGGACATAGAGCTTTTAATAATCAATCAATCAATCAACAAATGTAATTTGTAAAATTGTACGAAAACTAAATTTTCTTGATTGAACAAAGAAGCTGATTCGAGCAGAAAATTTTTTTAATCGGCTCTAACTCTAATAATAAAAACCGTCTCGACTGTTCGCTAATTTATTTCGAAAACTATATTTAAAAAAATCTTGTTGACTTATGAGAAAAAACTTGAAAGCGATACTCCCTTCTCCACCTCGAAAATCTCGATTTTCGCAAACTGCAGTTAGACAAAACCGTTTGCACAAACAAGCTTTACCCGTGCAAGCGCGTACATGTTCCCTTAACGATACTCTCTTGGATACTCGTTGAAAGTTTCTCATCTTCGCGCGCAAGTGCAGTGTGTTCGAGAATAGAGTCGCTTAACTCTTTCCCATCGTGGAGCCCCGAGGCCCATCACTTCTAAATAATATCAAACTTCCGTGAAACGGGTTAGCTTTCCCGGAAAGTGTACAGTGTGTGCGCGCGAGATTCGCGCGCGAGGCGCTTCTTTGTCTTCTCGGTCTT
The DNA here is from genome assembly GCF_002006095.1 of Pseudomyrmex gracilis. Lineage (NCBI taxonomy): Eukaryota > Metazoa > Arthropoda > Insecta > Hymenoptera > Formicidae > Pseudomyrmex > Pseudomyrmex gracilis. The sequence goes on from NW_018020635.1 coordinate 279,368, forward strand.
TGAAAAGCCTCTCTCTCAACAAGCTCACTCTCGACATCGCCGGTAAGCTACTCTCGCTCTTGCGAAGTACGCCGCTTAAACTCGCGAAGAAAAGCGCGGGTCGACGACAACTCTTCTTCTACGCGAAAAGTCAACCGAAGTTGATTAGAGACTTCGAGTGCCGTGCGGCCGAAAGCATAAAACTGATCGCATTATCTCCGGAGTAATTTCCGTTGCAACCGATCGAGTAAAAACTATTGTAAAAAAAAAAAAACGTAAAAAAAAATATTGGGTTACGTAAACGATCACCGATTTGTGAACTACAATTTGTTTTCTTTCTCACTTTTATCTTAGTTAAAACACCACGTGTACCTACATTTTTCAATTAAAAAAAATCCTTTAAAATTTTTTAAAACTTCGCACATTTCCAAAACTTAATTTAATTTTTACTCAATCGCGATCGATAAAATCGCGGCAGCTGCAAATGTCGTTCGAAGTCGATTGAAAAGCCGACGAGTTTGTCGCAAGTGACGAGCGAACAAACAGCGAGCTACTTTGTTATCAATGCAAATGCACGAGAGAACAATTCCAACAGCGTTTAACCAACACGAATGCGCAAACACGTACGCGCGCAACACAATCCGCGGTGATAAAGTCCACGGCGTCGCTTAAGAACGATATAAATCCGACGTGGGCGCTATATGGCGGATTTCCTGATTTACAATGAACCGAGTAGAGAAAGGCGCGCGCGCGCGCGCGCGACGCGTCACATTCGATTACAAGTAAACGTTTGCAAAACGTTTTCCTCTCATCTTCTCCCATCCTCGCGCGCAACAATTTCGTCCCTCGGCGAGGCAAGCGCGACGAATCTTCCGCGCGCATTATATTATGTAAATATCGGTTTAGTTTTAGTATTCACAACAGGAAACACGCAACGACACGCGAAGCGCATCGCGCGCGGTTTCTAGCGCGAAATATGAGCGAGTTGAGAAAAAAAACAATGTGTCTGAGAGAAGAATATTTTTTTTTTTTAAACGACGTACAATGGCACAAACGTACACACAGAAAAATGCATACTGTATCAAGTATATAATAAGTTTATATATCCGCAAATATATTATAAGATTTTCGTAAGTATTTAATTTACTCAAAATACAAATTTACTAAGATTTAGAGTGTATTTTGAGTAAATTAAATACTTACAAGAATCTTATAATATATTTGCGGATATATAAACTTATTATATACTTGGATACAGTATGTTTTTCTGTGTGTAACGACTTTACGTAAAGACCCCGGGCTCGTGTTGTTCATAAAAATCCAACGCGAGGAGAAAGAGCGAAGACAATACGAAGTCATTTGTTGCGACAAACAATTTGCCAAGTCAAATGAGCGGAATATAATTGAGAGAGACCAAAGGTGAAACAACAAATTCTGTTATCGCTCGGTGTTCGTGAACGAAGACAATTAAAAATCGAGAAACGATGTTTGCGCCACATGTAACGATCAGATGTAACGAGGTTTTTGTTTTTTTTTTGTTTTTTTTTTTTTCAGCATGAATATTGCATTCGACGTAAAACGAAATAATGGATTAAAAATTCCGTTCGCGCAGATCGCGTTCTGCTGAAAGCGCGCAGAAGCAAAATGATAATGAACGTCTCACCGAGAGGCCTGTCATGTCGGAATTCAGAGGCCATGCGAGTTTATCATTAATTAATATTCAAAGATACGCGGTGTGCGCGCGTGTATGCAGCAACCTTGCGACCGCGCGATACTGAAAGAAAGAATCCGCGGGACGCAATTTCACACACGACCGAAGGTCGACCGTGTACGAGATTTTCACAATAAATTCCTCAGCGCTGCAAACACACACACACACACACACACATATCTGCTTTGCATGCGTAGTTCTATAACAAATTCCCGTGTGTTGAGTAATCGCTCGGCGCGCGATCACGCTCGAATCCGCGATTTTACCCGAACGATATATACCGCTTGCCGTGAAAACTCCGCGCAAAACGAGAATTACACGCACCGCGGCGTTTCAACTGCATGAGAACAGTCGGCCGAAGAATTTATGTCCGCGTTTAATCGAGAGATCGAGCGTCGAAGCGAAAAGCCGCGAACGGCGTTGTAACTTCGCAACGCGCGAGTGAAAATTCGTAGGAAATCGAACGGGTTGGAGATTAATTAAATAAAGCACGGGCTCTCATCCTCGAGTTATGCTAGGCGCGGATGATTCATCAACGCGCGCCGTGCTGAGATATCGCGTGTTCGCGCGGAAATTATTAATTACACGTGAAATACTTGTCTTGATTTCCGTTATGATACGTTCGCGGCTGATTCATCGCCGCCGAGTCCGATAGGCGGGATCGATTATTATTATTTTTTTTTTGTCTCGCAATTTTACGCTAATCCCGTCCAGTGTAATGTACTTTAATATCAGTATATTACGATCTACAAGTTAATTACGGAAATCGGATAGATGTGCAAACTCGACGAGTACAAAGCGGTCTGTAATTACATCCGTCGACTCCGAGACGATTTGCCACACTCATTTATAAAATCTCAACTGTTTAAAGCGTCCCGTTCAACGGCCCTCTCTCTTCGTGCGCGAAATAAATTTTTTGCCGAACTTAATTGCGCATCTGTTAAAATTGTCTCTGAATCGATAATCTGCTTATAAAAAAATTTATAGGAGCGCAAAAAACAATTTTTTCAGCGCTTCTATAAATATGTACTAATAATAAAAAAGTTATCTACCTTGGAATATTTTTTATTCATAAAATAAATTTCTATCTTTCTCTCTTTTTTTTTTCTATTTAATATTCGTGCCACTTAATCTCTCGAATCATTCAAGGCGATGATTTACAATTATTTGATCAAGGTAGCAGATCAGGTATAAGTTTTTGTTACTAGTTTTTATATTATACTAGCACAACACAGGCGCACGCTATTATTGTTTTTATTTTAACGTGTTGTGTCGGTGAACACCTGTAATCGCGATGACAGCTAGTATATACGTCTTACAAATTATATAATACACATTAGAAATGTCAGAAATAACGCATGAAAATCAAAATAAAAAAATAGTAAGAGGAAAGAGTGGAAAAACAACAACGACTAAACCACTAAACGACTAAAGTCACGTGACTTTACTTTAGTCACGTTTTTAAAGACACGTGACTTTAGTCAATTATAAGGGAATTTCTTTGTAATAGTATGCATAGACACCGAAGAAGATCCTATAGTGGATCGAAACGTCAAATCTTTGAATAAAGAAAAATTTTACCCGAACATCAGATGCTTCATTGCCTTCTCCCTATCTTTTTATTGGAATAATAACGTTTCTGCGAACGTGAATTTCTCACTTCGAAATTTTATCGTCGCACATCTCCATATTAGAAGCACAAACAAAAAAAACGCAAGAATATTTTTGTTTTTAGTGTTTTGTTCTGTAGCGATTGAGATTAAAACAAAATTGATCGGTTCAGTCGTTCTTGAGATATTGCTCCGTAAAAATCTCCTCACTTTTCAATTACATGAATTTCGAATATAAGAGGCACTACCGTGCCTCTTAATTTGTACGACACAAATCGCGCGAGAAACACATCCGAGAAACATCCAATTAGTGTCGAGATAAAAGTGGCAACAATCACAATATCGAGAGAATCGATTGTGATTATTTACACACGCTTTTTCTGCTAGGATTTTATTTTTTCTGTTAGTTCTTTTATTACATTGTTATTTTGTTTGTTTTTTTTTTGAAATTTTATTATAACATTATTATTTCTTTTATAGTATATGATTATAAGGACATGAAGAGCCGTTCGCAGAATGGAAATTATTTCGAAGTATATATGTGTATACATATATATATATATATATTTAAGCACATTCACGCACAACATCCTGCGAACGGCTGTTCATGTCCTTATATTCATATATTATAAAAGACTTATAGAGCCTGAGAGTAATCTCTATTTATCACCAATTATATTATTATTTCTTATTTAAATTACTCATGTATTTTTTAATTACGTATGGTCACGCTCTTGCGCTTAAAGGATGCTATCTCGGAGCGCGGAGAATATATGAATGAAGTTTTTTTTCCTCTCTCTCTCTCTCCTCTCTGTCTCAAGTTCTTGTATATTTTTAATTAAACTTCTGATCTCTCTGATCTCTTGCAAAATCAATATTTATCGCGCGTTCAAGTACACGTTGCGCGCTGCAAGACGTGCCACGGTCAAGGTCGCGATCTACAACTTGCTCGCTTACGATTTCTCATGAGATTTCGAGCGTGTCCTGCCAGAGCCACGCCACACACTTCATGCCCGCGAGTACGTGCGCCCGATCGTATCGCTGATTCTCATTCAAAAAAAGCAAAACCGGGCGCGTATCTCTCGCGCGTCCGACTCGTCGCGCCATCAACGCGCGTATTAAGGGCAGGTGTTCAACAGACCCGAGCGGGTTGACTCTCAAGTAGATCGCGCGCACGCACCTGCTGTCCGGGAGATTTTGCAAGATCTCGCGAGGTGCAGGCGTCGCACAAAGACACCAGCGAAGCGATGAATATTCATGAGACGCGAGCGCGATCTCGGCGAAACACACACATTCGAACAACAAACTTGCTCGACGCGATCGAACTCTCGCGATACGCGCCGCGAGAAAATCGCAACGCGGATTAAAGCGTCCTTTAGCCAACCAAGCGATGGGAAAAAGATAAGAAGTTGCGAGTCGGTTGAATCACGGATATGCACGCGGCAATACGTTCCCCTTAATGCAACTCATTGCGTGTACAGATTTGAAATATGGGTTGAGCGAGCAATGAGAGAGAACGGCGGGGAAGAATTAAAGTCCCATCAACGTCTCGGAAAGCTGCAAGACCGCTTCACCCATAACGGATTGCTTTTACGACAATGAGCAATGTCCACACTGCGTCGGGCAAACACTTCGGTAACGGAGCTTCGGTAACGACCGCAAAAAACTCGACAGAACAAACGGCTGAGAATCGCGCGCGGTCGTTGATATCGATCGAGCGTGTCTTTCCACCGGTTGAGATACACGCGCGAAATAGAGAAAGAGAGAAAAGAGGATTTATTCGTTCTGGGAGTTAAGTATGTCTCGCAAGAAATCCGCGCGGAAGATGCGCGAGATTACAGTTAGCCGCGCGGAAACGACGAGTGTGCGCGCGCGCGCGCTTAGTTGTGAACCGAGTTGTGGTCAACGGTATTTTCTTGTTTTTTTTTTGTTTTTTTTTTTGTCGAAAATTCAACAGATAACTGCGAGAGCAACCACGCGAGTCTCGGTCACGTAATCTTCGCCGGACACTCGTGTGTGACGATATTCCGTTCGCGGTCCCGACGAGATAACGCGCGAATGAGAGGCTGCGGGCGAAGCGACGAGACCTCTCTATTATGCCGGATTGACAATTTCGAAACACACACACACATACACACATGGCAAAACATCGCTATTGAGAAACGCGATACGCGCGACTTCGATTCTTTCCGCTCGACGATAACGGAGAAATGTGATCCAACGTGGCGTGTCGATGCAATTTTCTACGCGATTTCCGCGAGACGTTTGTGAATTCGTTTGTTGTCGACGATAGAATCTTATTTTCCAAGAAACAATCGCGCAACAGCGATCAAATATAGTATCTGAAATTTTAGAACTTCGCGTTTGTTTTTAGACACTACGAAATTATTCATTTTGTTTATCGAGCGCGCACGACGACCGAGCAAAACAAACCGTGATAAAAAAAAAAAACAAACAAATTGAAATTCCGATAAAATATCGAGAAAAGATTGCGACAAAATTGACTCCCGTCTGCTCGGCTCTTTGAGGCTCTCTCGAGTCGAAATAGTCTCCGCGAAGAGAGAGAGAGAGAGAGAGAGAAAAACAGAGAGAAAGAAAGAGAGAGAGAGAGATGTTTGCGCTCCGGGAAGAAATATTCGCTTCAAATCGTCCGGGTGTAAGCGACGTCTTAAAACCGCCGCGAGAAAACGAGAAAACGCGCGAGAGGGAACGCGAGAGAGGGAGGAAACAGAAACGAAATGTCGAAGAGAGGAGAAATGAAAGGAAGGAGCGTGTCGTCGTATCTGGTGCGTGACAGCTGCCGCCGGGCTTGCTCAATCGGGGAAATATCGGGTTTCATCTAAGCGCGAGCACAGATATTTCGAGATGTAAACCGTCGCGCGTGCACACTTATGAGATATTTCGACGCGAGAAACTCGGCACGGTTTGAAATTGATGCGTCCCACACCCCCATCCCTTTCCAACCGCGCCGTCAATTCTCCGGGAGGAGCTTGGCCGGAAGTTGGAAAAGTTCGAAAATGTAAATTGCGCGAGAGGAGAAAGGAAGTTAGGGGGTTGGGTGGGGTGAAACTCGTGAGAGAGAGTCGAGTTCCGTGCGGCAAAGTTGGAGAAGTATGCGCGACTTTATAAGTAATTTAAAATGGAAATGGCCAATTTTACACGGCTGTCAAAAATTTCACGTCTGCAAAAATAAATTGACTTTTTCAAGTTCCTCTCCCAAGTTTTTCTGTCTAAAGGCTACGCGATATGTAGGTGAGTCACCTCGGTACAATTAAGTGCGAAAGAGAGAGAGAGAGAGAGAGAGAGAGAGAGAGAAAAAGAGAAAGAGAAACTGGTTTAACGGACACACTACATCTATCGAACGAAATCCGGAATATAAACCCGAAACCGGCTGCTTGTGCGGATTCTGCGACGTTGAGTGCGCTTTAAAGTGCGCGCCGATCCGTTTAATGTGCACTTAATCGCTTATGGCCACGTTTAGCGCAGCTTCCCATTTACATCACATGTTGCGTAACGTCAATGATAGTTATCGGCTATCAACGTTGACGAGAGAGCGATCGTCCAACGATCGTGTAATGATCATGCGAAAGGCTTGTACGTTCGATTTTTCTCGCGTTCATGAATTATATCCTCTCTCGTATGTAACGAACAGGAAATCGATCGTTATCGACCCGGACAGCTCGCCCTCAATCAAGTTACGGAGCGAGAGGTAACGTTTCTCCTCCTCCTAGGTTACGCTCAGAATAGTCAACCCCGGATGTGTCGCGCCGGCCTGACACGTGACGCACTCGCGTGTACACGTACATGGTCCGACCTAGCACTCGCGAGTGCTACTTCACCGTAGGCGTAGGCGCTAATTTCCTCGGGACACGCCGAAGAATTAATTAAAGAAAAAAAAGAGCAAGTTGAACGACGAGCAAACTGTCGCTAATTATCGCTAATTGCAACCCGGCACCGACCGATATTTCACCTAAGACCTCTCGGGAGTGCAAGGTTTGTTTTTTTACAAGAGCACGTTGTTATCGATATTTTTTTTTCAGTAATGTTTGTTTTACCGATTGATGAAAAATATTTTTGTTACATAAATGAGCTCGCGAAAATTTCAAAATATATAAAAGAGCAGAGCAGAAAAAAATAAAAATATTTTTAAATGAAGATTCTGTAATTACATTCGAAAAACAGTGTTTTGATTCCTGTATATTTCTTCGTACACGGTTTTAACAATGTTTTAGCTACCGAGATAACTGACGTACAATCAACGAAGAAAAACACGTCGTCGTCTCTTCGACGAATCGATTAAGATTAATGACGCGCGCGCACAGCGCGCATGAATCGTCTCAGCCGGAGATAAACTTCGAAATAGACTCTGTGAGTTTTACGAGCGTATGATTCAGCTTTTCTCTCGTTTTCGTTGCACGGTCGCGTAATCCGCGACCGAGAATAATTGAGAGAATCGATCGAGCGAGTGACTCACTTGAGAAATGCGAGACACTCGGAGCGAGTGTCGATTCGCGGAGAGTGTGAACAGAAACACATCGACGTGTCTACAGGCTGAACGTTCAGGAAAAAAAAAATGAAATTACCTGCAACGCGTAACGATCGAGATAGCAGAGTAATCGAGAAACACGCGTATCTCGCAGCTCGCTCGCTGATAAAAGTAATCATCGAAGCCGGAACTTCGTGTCAACAGTGCGCGACGGCATCTTCTCGACCGAAAGATTCTCGCTCGTTAATTCTCAAAAACACTGACCGACGTTGATTTACGTTTCGTTGTGAAAAACAATCAAAACATCACGTATGTAAGCGCGATTGTATTTCGTCCGGGAATAAAATCGAGGTGATTGCTTGCGCAAACTCTGATGACATTACACAAGCAAAACGTGAACTTTATTTACTTTGGTCATCAATATCAAACGTGTAAACCAAACCTCCGAGTGTTTTGAAAACACGTAATTTTTATGTACAATTGTCAGACCGTTTGAAAAACAAAAATATATTAAGCAATTGATAATGTTAAATAAACGCACAGTTTGTACACGGAAGAAAAAAAAAAAAGATCTGCTAAAACTAATTTCTTGCTAGAACGGCAAGAACTTAGTTACATAACCAGCAGGAAAACTTTGCTCAAGCCTGTTGAGTTAATTTTTGTTTCGCCAAACAAACACTCAGTAAATAACCATTTTATTTGCCGGTTATATAACAACAAAACTTTGTTTTCCTCGCATAGTTATAAATTTTAATTCCGTAAATCCCCGAAGTTGTTGTCCGAGCGATTTTTTGAAAATGAGATGTTTCTCGGTATATTTTTTAAAGGACGGAAAAAATAAAAAAAACAAAATGTCAAAACTTGTTGTTTCCTTAATGTTGAATAAAGTGAACTTTTACAGATTTCTTGCAACGTTTTCAACTAATGAAAAATCGCAAAATCGGACACAAACGTCAGCGTGCAAGATTAGTTAAAATTTACATTAAAAAAAAAAAAAAACGAAATAAAATTAAAACGTACACCGCGCGATTGAAACTTAAATTGCCGTCAGATTCGAAAACAAAAATAATTTTGATGTGCGAAAATAAACAAAATTCGCAGAAAAATTAATCACCACAGACTCACCAGTTCCTTATCCTTCTCGGTGGCTTCATCCTTATCTTTTTCTTTGTCCTCGGCAGTTTCTGTGTGCGGTGCTATGCCGTTGGTGGTGGGTTTCGTGTCGGCCTCCTCGATCCTCTCGAGTTTGCCATCGCCAGGTGCGGCCGCGTCGCCGACGCCACCTTCGGCAGGTACTCCCTCCTTCTTCGGCGTCGTCGTTATGTCCACGGACCTTTTACTCTGTCTCGCTCCCATGATTGCTTCTTATCTGTCTCTCGTGCCACCTGTCTTTATCTCACGTGTCGCGTCTGGGGTACCAGGTGGTGTCCAAGCTAAAACTGGTGTCCTGCAATCAGAAGCGCATATTTTAAACATATCCGTCGAATGAAATCAACACACGCGATCTGAAAACCCGCGCGCTACCTAATTCGGGATCGAATAAAGAGCGAAAGCGAGCGAGGGAAGTGAGAGCAAATCTCATTTCGTACGAGAGATGGAATTTTATGCAGTTACACACACACACACATACACGTGTCGATTCTCGTCGGCGGTTTCGCGATGCCGGATAGCATCGGTTTGTTCGCGACGCGCGGGTGAATTACTGCAACTCACGACGTTGCAGTAATAAGGCGCGGAAAGGCACGACTTTCACCGTAACGCGAGATATGTCAGAGATCCGCGAGAGAACACTCTCCTCTCCTCCCCGCGGCTCCGAACTCGTCGATCCGACGTGCGGGAATCCGCGTCGTATAACACAAGGACAAAGCGAGAATCGAAAACCTCGTTGTCGATAAATCGAAACGAAAATCGCGCGACGGTCACCTGCTCTCTGGATTAATCCGATAAAAGCCGAGAGATTTATGCGCTTATCGACACGCGGCCGCGCCCCTCGATAGCGCTTTCGCGCGAATCAACACGCAGGTGCGAACGAAGGAATGTCGCGCGCGTGTCGATAATTTCGCTCTCGCCCAGAAAAAAAAAATTAGAAAAAAAAAAAAAAAAAAAAAAAAAAAAAAAAAAAAAAAAAAAACCACTGTCTCTCTTTCTCCGCGACTTCTCGTATACGCGGCAGCGAAATGAGCGATAATGAACCGCACCGAAAGACACAGTTCGCGAAAACAAAGAACAACAGCAGAACGAGGAACGTTCTTTCATCGGGGGGAAACAAGTAGGCATTGTCCTCTGTTCAAGGTTTCACTTGTATTCATTTCTAGTATGCGTACGCGTGTGTGTGTGTGTTTAGATGAAAAACACAGCGCGGAAAATCCGCGGTAAACCGCCGCGTGAAGAGAGCACTTCTTCTGTCGACAAAATCGAAGTTATTACTTTTTGTTTTGTTTTGTCATACAAGCCGCACGTGTCGCGTGCTGTTTTGTTGTTTCGCACAAATATATCAAACGCGCTGTTGTCACTCGAGAGCGAACACTCGACTTGATACTTTTCGAACTTATTATCTCACGAGAACATCGTTCTTTTAAACACGGAGATTGTCAATCGACCAAAAAAAAAAAAACAGAGACGGTCCTTCGCCGATTGTCGCGCGCTTCGTTTTAAAAAAACGCTCCCGACGAGAGAACAAACGCGCACGTCGTCGCGGCGGCTCTCTAATTGTTCTCGGAAAAAAAAAAAAAAAAAAACAAACCGGCGGAGTTAGAAGCTAGTCGGTTCTCGGAGCGAACGAGGTGGGTAACGGTACGAGTAGGTACGACGCGGCGCGTTGCGCTGGTAACGAAAGCGGAAACGCGCGGGAGAACGGCAGCGAAAAACTGGCACGGCGTGGCGAGGCGCACTAAAAGCTTAGAAACTGCTCGTTTGTTGAGCGCGCGTTAACGCGCATTTAAACGAACCACGTGGCTCGCACGCACGCGAACAGTAGCGACCGCGGCGTGCATGCGTGCGTGCGTGAGCAGCTGACGGCCGCGATGCGTAACGACGCGTCTGTACTCCGCGAAGTGCAGACTAGACGAGGTCGTCCTTTGTGCGCTCCGGTTTTGAGGAGAAAAATCGAGGAAGAGAAAACGAGAGAGTTGCCGAGATTCTTCCGCGAATAAAATCCCAAAGACGAATAAACTTACACACACACGTGCTACAAACTTCTCATCCGTCTCTTGAAAAGCTATTTTAGAGCTTGGAACAGATCGTTATGATATTATTTTAATGGATATAATTTTGAGTCTCTGTTATTTCGCCTATTCACAAACCTCGGTTGGAAAAATAAGTATATTATAAGTAAAAATAAGTATATTATATAAATTCTCTCTCAATTCAGGAAAATTCTTATGTAACACAAATGTATTCTTGAAATATCATAAGTTTTCTCAATTCAGGAAACTTCAATTGTACAATTAATCTTTTCAAAGAAAATATATTCTAGAAAAGACGCATTATCGCTTGAATCTATTTTTTTAAATTATTTCGTCTATTCAAAACTCGCGGAGAAAAATAAGAATATATATAAATTTTTACAATTTAGAAAAATTCTTGAATCAATTCCAATTGTTTCTCTTTTTAAAGAAAATATTATCTAGAAAAGATCACCGCGTTATCGCTCGCGTCTACTTTTTCTCGACAAATTTTTGTTCGACTATGTATTTACAGATTTGTATGATATGATCGCGATAATGACGCGTATATATGTATAAAGCTATTTGCACCTCACGGAATAATATCAATTCGCTGTACATAACACTATGGCAGAGATAAGAAAGTAAACATACACGAACACGTTCTATCTATGTAAGTTAAACAGATAAAACATCTCGTTTCTGGTTTCGTTTTCCTCATCAGTTAAAAATGTTAAAAACGCTCACGTTGCGCGCCTGTAATAAATACGTGTATAAACCAGCTCATAACCCGTATGTATCTAATGATCAGAGCGATTCTCCACTCTTCGTTAATGTTTAAAGATGAAATCGATAACCTCTCCGTATAAGTCGGAGAGTAACTCTCTTATCAGCATCGGACATAAGCGACTCTTGCGACATGACGACGGCGTTTTATTTTGTTCGTGACATTTCGCTTTTATACTCGCGTTATATTTATCTCTGTGCTCGCGTTTTATTCATAAATACCCGTTTGTTAACCCACTTCGATCCGACGCGGAAACACGCGGACGGGGAGAAAGAGAGAATGCCAGTATACCGATAATCTCAGCGCGTATCTTCGCGCGCATTCCGCGAATTTTCATTGAAAAAAAAAAAAAAAAAAAAAAAAAAACAACTCCCATTTAATAAAGCGATCTCGTATCGCGCAAGCGGAATTAGTTTTCTGCTTTCTAGAAGCGGTTCGTTTTCCCGAATGAACGCGCGCGTTTTTTCTGCACGTTGCGATCGTATTATCGAGCTGTGGGAGGAGAGGAGGAAAGAATCGAGTTACGCCAGACGAATGAAAGTCGTCGGCGAGCGAACGACTATTACGTTCAACGTTTAATTGAGCGCGCGAACACGGAACGTAAGTTGACACTCTTTGGTGTAGTGTCGTTTTCGCGAAAACAAAACCGCCGCGCCGCGCCGCGCGTGAATGCGCGCCAAGTCGGAACCGCGGCGGACTATGCGCGCACACACTGTATGTATCACACTGTCACCGCATAATGGCATTTTGTTTTCTAGACAGGCCTATTCACGGTGCATTGCACTTTGCGTGCCGCTGCTCGCGTACACCGCTCGCGCGGCTCGCTCGCGACTCGGCCGCGTGCGCGTATCACGCTCGGAAACGCGACGACACACAATGTTGTCACATCCACACGACACAATTCTCCCTCCCCCACCCCATCCCCCCATGTGTGTCGAGAGCGCGCGGCTTCGCTCGTGATTTCTGTACACAGTCGGTCGCGTTTTCCGATAACGAGATCCGACAATACGCGCACGAAGTAACTCGAGCAAAATACAAAGACCGAGGAAGATGTTGGATTATCGTCTGCATCGGAAAGCCAGTCTCTCTTCTCTTTACCCTCCTTCCCCTGCTCTACCCAAGCTCTCGTACGAGATTCTCTCGTACGTAGAGAGAGAACTGTAAGTAGATAACAATCCTCCTCTCGAAATAAATTGTCTCCGCCGATGGGCAGACTTGTACAATAGAAGCTATTACACCGACTCGGTTCCAGAAATAATAGAAGGGGAAGGGGCAGAGAGGGCACAATGGCGCCCCTGTGGACTAACGAGTGCCCCTTCCGCGTCTCCCGCGACTAAATTTTCAGAACAAACGCGTGCGACACACAAATGCAGTTCCGCACAAAAGAGACGACGTTATCCCGAAGCTTCGTTCCGCTTCGTTTCGATTTTATGCCCGGATTATCGAATTAGCGGAAAAATAAGGGAACCTAATTCGCAACTTCATCGCGCAAAAGGGCAACGTCCTCCCTTCGGGAAGAGAATCGCGAGGCGACGACGCGAAAAACACGTCGTGAGAACGCATAATTAATTGATCTGTGAATCTTAAAAAAAAAAAAAAAAATTATGCGCGCGTCGAGCTGCGCGGCGAGGCACTTCCCGAATGTTTCGTACACGCATCGTCGCGATGAAAATAGAAGAGAAATATAATTAGCGCTCGCGCTATTAGGTAGCGGCGCAAGAAGAGAGGTTCGACAAATATTTACGATATTTGTCATCGTATATCTCTAAGCGCGCGCGAGTGTATGCGCACCACGTGGAGATTCTCTCTCGCGCGTTCCGTGTGACGCGTCGGCGTCGTTACGGTGAGAAATGGCCCGCTCGACAAGTGCCGCGGCTGATCGCACATGTGACGGTCTATGAAGGGGAGAAAAAAACGTGGGAAATTGTGGAAAACCTCGTCTCGGGGAAATCCCCCTAGCTTATTTTTTTTTTTTTTTTTTTCACACACAAGGATGTACGCTTCTCTTCCTCGCGCTATCGACTCTCCGTTCTAACGGAATCGCGAATATTTCCGGTCGCGCGCGCAGGAAGGTCACATCGCGCGCGTATCGCGCATCAACGTTGTTATTTTTAGAAGCGTCGCGTATATAGTCGCGGGTGACATCGCTCGGTTCTGCATCGTCGAGATAAACGAACACGCATTTCTCTCGAAAGAACAAAAACGCCGCGCCGCTTTAAAAGAAAAACGACGAGCGTGTATGTGTAGTATACACACTCTCGTTTGAAGTTCTCTCTCGGTTCGAAGTCCCGCGCGATAAAAATAGTCTCGCGCGCGTATATAGAGAAAGGAAATTGCTCGGTCGAAGAAAGAGATACGGGGGGGAGGGGTTCCGAGCCGATCCGTCCGCGAGAGAGAAGAGGTTGATGTGTTGCAATAGAGCATCTCGCGCACATTCCGTTGCTATTTGTTTTTCTTCGTTCTTCAAATCTATCTTTCCTCCTCCCTCTCTCTCTCTCTCTCTCTCTCTCTCTCTCTCTCTCTCTCTCTGCCGCGTGCGTCTTGTTTTTCGTATTTAACACAATCTCGCAGAGTATTATCAACCGTTTATATCGTCGAGACGAGTGAGAGAACGTTGGTATAATGCGACGTGTGTCTTGCGTAAGGATGATAATTAAGTAAATATTTTTTCAAGTTTCGACATTTCTCTCTCTCTCTCGTGTGTGTGTGTGTGTATTCGATAAATTACAAATTGTGTACTTGCAATTTGGGTCGTGCGATTCCCAAACAGTTGCATCAACATCTGATTTTTTTCAAAGCGTGACTGTACATGGCTGATTCACTCACTCGACGATAGGACGAATGATAAGATCGAAAGTTCCGTCACTGGTAGAATAATGCGTGTTGCGGTGTTGCCAGAAGTTTTTTACTTCTTTTTCCGTCTCTTGCCTTTTTATGTACTTCAAAGAAGATTGTATAAGCACTTATATCGAACAATAACTTGTGATTCTCTGCTCTTCTTTTTTTTCTTTTGTTTGGTTTCTTTTCTTTGTTTTGGTTTTGTTATGTTTTTATGTTCTTAAACCTCTATTGTCTAATCTAATTATTGTTTTTTTTTCTTTTTTCTTTTATTACATTATTTTCTTTTCATTACATCAGACTCATTTATAAATTGGTTTTTTTTGTTTTGTAATTTTTTTGTCATTTTTGAGCTTGAGGAGAATTTTTTCGGAGCACATTATAAATAAAGCTACAATCAATCTCTCGATCTTTTTTTATGTTAAATCAGATTAACGACGCGTCACACGGTGCCACAACAATTATAAAAAATAAAAATATTAGGAGTACTCTCGATAAAGATTAAATTAATCTGACAAACACGATGGCGCAATAATCTCTTTTTCTGTTTTTACGACCTCTCGTCAAGAGTTTCCCGTCACGCGTGCGGTTGCGAAATGATGTTGTTTAAAGCCGCGCAGATAAAACTCACGCAATAAGGTTTGTTGAATATGCAATAGTACTTGCGGTGCGACTGCACCCGTGAATACAACAGGTACTCGGAAAATAAATTAACGATTTTTCGGAACGAAGATCGCGACAGGCAAAAAGAGAGAACCGCGCAACTTCTTTCGCGAGAAGGAACGCTTGCGAAAGAATAAATGCGACGTTTCTCGGACACTCCTTTCCTTATATCATCCGTTTCGTTTTATGGACGGAATAATGAGCGCCGGAGATTTCTTTCATTCGTATATCGCTCAATTGATTAATAAGCGCATTCAGAGGTCGATGGCGCCTATTAAGGCGTTAACGGCGACATAAAGACGGGACGTGTGAGAATTCCGTCGCGACGATAACGCGCGCGATACGCAACGAAAGAATTTGTGCGTGCGTGCGTGCGTCCGGGAATGTTGCAACCTCAAAACTAACCTGCGAGTCAGACAGACTGGATCTGTGAGACCCACGCGACTATATAAAATATCGAATATCTTCGCGGAAAATCAATAGTTTTTAAATTTTGTTTTTTTGTTTGTTTGTTTTTTTTTATATCGAAAGTTTGACCGATTCTGCGTCGAACAAAAATTGAAAAAATCTCTGGTAGTTTCAAAGATATAAGCTTTTTTTTAAAAAAATAATTTTTTACTAGAAACGCCGATGCGCAATTATTGAGTGAGTCTAGGTGACCCATGTCTGTCCGTGAAGGAATGAGACTATAATGAAACCACCGATCTTTCTCGAGAAACGACGAGCGGAAAATTGGATTTCAAGGTTGCGCAGGTGCGTAAATGGACGTCGATGACTCGCGCGTTTTGTTCCGAGCCGGCGTTTCCGATCGGATCCTTTCTTCGGCTTCCGCGAATTCGCGCGCTCGCCCTTCCTTTTCTCCTTCCTTCCTCTTCCCCATCAAACACTGCAAGTTAATTTGCGCGACGATTTTTTTTTTGTTATTTTCACAAAGACTATATTTCAGCTCGAGTGAATAAGCGGACGCGGTGACGCGTACGTGGAAAAATCGACGATATCGTCGCGCGTTGTGCGTGGATAACGAGATTTGATAAAAAATCCTGCGTGTTTTTCTGAGCAATAATGCGAGATCGTCCGCAACCTGACTCAACGCACTCGGTCAACTCGACTTCCGCTGACTCATCCGGTGCTTCGAATGACACACGTACGCGCGTGCTCTCTTTCTCTGTCTCTTCGATAAACAAAAAATTCCTTTCGACAACCGCGTGCGCGCGCACACGAGAGTGCGCCGGTCCCCCAATTCCCACGGGCACGGGAAAATGTGTGTAGCACCCGTGTGTGTATGGCCAATCAATCAGCCATTATTTCCTCGCGCCTGACGCGCCCAATTCAGCGGCGACGGCAGCGGCGGCGGCGGCGGTTGCAACCCCCGCGATACATAGGGGCTCTCGCATGAAAGTCAAACAGAAATAGCGTAACAAGACAAACACAACAAAGACCAAGCACGGCCGCTAAAAATAAGACAATAAGAAACGGACGGCGAGAGAAGCTGCCGAAACATATGCGGACAAAATAACCGATTACAATATCCCTCGTCTTCACCGAACTGACACTTTGACATTGCTGATTAGTTAAGAATATGGACGCGCGCGCGCACACCGCGGGTCGCGCTCTTCCTCTTTTGTTCCTCGTTTCATTCTTCGTTCTCTTTGTATCGATCCCTATTTCGTTCTCGAGAAAGAAAAAAAAAGACATCTGCTTCTCAGGCGCGCGCGCAGCCGCTGTCAAATTTGAAAATAAGGTAAAGCGCGGACGAGAGAGAAAAAAAAAACTAGGTGTCGGACCCGTATGGCGAATGAACGCGTGTCCCGCATGCAGATACGCGCGCCTCGTGCGCACGTGCTCGCGCGCTGCGCTACTGAAAAGTCGGCGGTCCGTCATAAGGGCAAACGAGAAAGTTAGCGGGGCTCGAAAAATGTACTCTGTACGTGAGGCGAGTGCGCGCGCGTACGGAGAGCCGCCGCGGCACTCACTCTCTCTCTCTCTGTGTGGGTCTATTTTTGGCCCGGTTACGGCGCGTGCAGCACCCTCCGACCCGTGTAAACACGCGACCAGAAACGACGGGGATGAAAGTCCCGGGATTCTAAAATGCGCTCGTAAACTAGCGAGCCGAACAAAAGAGAAACAGATTTGCTCTCGTGAGGACGAAAATGTGCACGCCATGTAAAAGAGAAAGAGAGAAAGAGAGAGAGAGAGACAGAGAAAATGGCAGATAATCGTAATAGCGGTTAATAATTTAAACGACAAGGTAACAAACATTTATATCGGCGTGAAAATCTCATAAGGTTACAGAAATAAAGAGAGGTTGCATTTACAAGTAAAAAAAAAAAAAAAAAAAAACGGTGGTATTTCGAAGATAAAAGTGCGAATCGACAAAACAGCAATTTTCTCTCCTCGCGTTTTAATCTCTTTGCGCGATAATAACACACAATAACGAACAGTTTAATTACGACTCAACAACACTGAAATTAAATCCGCGTCTCTCTCGCGTGTGTCTCTGCTAACTCGAAGAGAGATCGTCTTCGATCTCCTCCGAGAAAATCGCAACGAGAGAAAATTAAACGCGCGCCGCGGAGAACGAAGCGCCGTCTCTCTCTTTACTCGGAGTCTGTAACGCGAACGAGAGAAAGGCAGATGTAGGCAAGTTAACGACCCGTTATCGCGGAGTGGCCGTTGTCGTTGCTGAAACTGGTTGTCGCCGCCGATCGCAGGAAGCGGGGCGCGCAGGACCGGAGGGCAGGTCATCGTCGAGCATCGCGCGAAGAGATTCCGGGAGATGCAAAAGACGAGAGGCATCGCGCGAGAGGCGACGCACACGGAGAACCGGTCGAAAAAACGTGTGCGACGCCGCGGACGCGCAGGTGCATCCGCGTGCGCAAATGCAGCCGCGAGTTTTCGAGGAAAAGCGACAGTCAAGTCGACATTTGCACACAATGCAACGGAGTTAATTAACGAGACGTAAATGGCGACGAATTAACGCGATCGAACCGATCGAATGTCGAGTCTTATTTCGTCGCAATTTTAACTAACGGGTGGTCCGTAAAAAGAAATGTGTCGGATCTCTCGAAAGACGAGAAGACGAAGGAATTTAAAACGTCGCGTCTCGGAAAAACACGAGAAAACATCGTGTGGCCAACAACACACGGGAGATTTAATACAAGGATCCAACGCGTTTTCTTCTTCTTCTTGGGGGCCCCTTTCTCTCGTCAGGGTCCGCCCCTTCTCTTTCGAGCGACAACAATCGTTTCGGTGGAAGAAGCCTTGACTGCATTTTAAATGCGCGGCAGGTAGAGGCCTGCTATGCAAAATCGGCACAATGGCCGAAAGAAAGAAAGAAAGAAAAGAGAGGAGAGAAGAGAAGAAGAGAGAGAGAGTATATATCGCCGTGGAAGACACACCGCGGATTAGCCGAGCGACATCCTTGTCGTCTTGAGTTGGTCTCTTTTGTCCCCCTACTGTCTATTCTATCGATTACAAAGACCAGATCTCTAAAACCGACTCTCTCTCTTTCTCTCTTCTTTATCTCGAGTTTGTCACAGGTATTATTACCGTTTTACATTATAAAAAACTCCATTAACATTCAAATTTGTTGCGAGAGAGTAATTATTTTGTCGTCAATTTTCCGAACAACTTGTTTTTTTATCGAAAACTGGACTGCTCGTCGCGATTAAATCGACGAATTGAATGATCGGTAATTCGAAATTAATTATCAGCAATTAACAAATCACAGTTGTTTCTCGTATTCCAGAATTGTTTTTTTTTACGAGCACAGAAAATTGCTCGCTCTAACTCGAAATGTCGCAACAAAATAATGAATATAAACCCCCCTACCCCCCACCCCCCCGAGAGCGGTATTGCGCGATTTCGTGCGCGCGGATCGAGCGCGGAAAAGGTCGGCTTGGAAATCGTGCGTATGTATCGGCGCACGTACCGTGTGTACACGGTTCGATCGTTCGGGGGTTAAGTGTGCGGCCACCATAGGCAGATGGTGGGGCACACGGAATCAAGATGGCGTAACGACCGGTCGGTCGTTCCTCAAGGATCGTTCGTTCGTTCGTTCGGTCACGCTCGCGTCCGTCTTTTATTCGCGGCGATTTGCGCGAATTCCGGAATTTTCTCGTCGGTTTGACCGCGACGAGGTGTCGACGGCGGAGGCGTCGGAAAGGACGCGCCTCTCTCGAGGACGCCGACGTCCTCGAAGAGAGATCCCCCTCGCGAGACGCGGCTCTGGCGCCGTCCTCCGCTATATCGATTGCCGCTCCGGCTGCCCATTTTCAAAATGGCGCGGGGGATACACGGTCGAAAATCCGAATGCCCTCCGAAACACCGGCCGCGCATCCCGCCGGGTGACGCCTCCTCGTCGACATTTCCCGATCGGCGCTCGCAAACAACAATCGGCGATTATTGTATCTCGATGAGAGAAAAATCGTCGAGTCAATTTTCGATACGCGACACGCACGCGCGCGCGAAAAACTCCGGTGGACGCGCAACAGATATTCGAGGGGGTCTCGTCACAAAGAAAAATCATCTGTTTTTTCTTTCTTTTACTTAAAAGAAAAAAAACCCAAAGAAAACAGAGTACGTCGAGAAAAGATCGCTCGCGGTTGACGATCGATGCGACACACGGAGAGAGAAAGAGAGAGAGAAAGAGAGAGCGAATCGCGGACACACTTGGTCGTCACCACTTTGCGATACTCACCTCTCGAATTCTCGCCGCGAGCGAGAACGAAAAATCTCCCTTGCAGCAACGGAGAGATAGATGTACGAAACGTCGACTTTGAACGCGCACTTTCCGGAGATTTGCACCTTTGTAAAAATCCCTCCTGCTTCGAAAAAATCCCGTCGGCTCGGCTCGTCCGGCACTGCGCGCGGACGGCGTCTCTCACGGGTCGCGCGCAACAGAATAATAAAAACGAGTCGCGAACGGCGGCGCGTATGTGTTTATCACGACGAAACACACTGTCTGACGTTGCGTAGGGAGTGGAAGTGCGCTCGGATCCAGGCAGGCAGATGAGGGAGAAACGTTTTTAGCGGGAGCGCGTTCGCGAACCCATCCACTTAGCTCGGTAACGCGCGACCGACTGGCGCGAGCGCGCGAGCGGAGGGGAAGCGGCGTCCGTCTGTCGGTCGGTCCGTCTGTCTGTCTTTCTGTCACCGGCGCGCGTTGCTCGCTCGCACCAACGCCGATTCTCTCTCCCTCGCCGCGGCTATCTCACTTCCTCTCCCTCCTCTCGGGATCCTTCTGCCTCTCTCTCTCTCTCTCTTTCTCTCACTTCTTCCGTCTCGCTCTTTCGAGTTGCCCTACCTCTCTCCCTCTCTTTCCTTTTCTACCGTTTCGTTTCTCCGTCCCTTGTTCTCTCTCGCAGTTTCTTTCTCCTTCTCACTCCCACCTTCGGTAGCTTCAAGTCTTTCTCCTTTCTCGCGCTCTCTCGTCACGCACACCGTCGTGCGTCGCTCTCCTCCACTCTCTTTCTCTCTTCTCGAGCGCTTCTTCTTCTCCTCTCTGTTCTGCGCGCGCTACGCCTCGTAAATCGCAGGTACACGTCGATGCCCCAATCGAGAATCCTGGAAGGGCGGCAGTGTCTGTCTTTCTCTCTGTCTCTCGGAGACTGTCCTCGGCGAAGGATGTGTATACGCGACACCCGACGACGATGTTGTTACCCGGGACGAATCACGACTCGCGGCTGCTGAGTCTCTCTCTCTACGGGTTAATGATCGATCGGGCTCTTCTCTCTCTCTCTCTTTCTCTCTCGATAGTAGCGCGCAACGGGAGAGATATCGGCTCTGCTGTACTGTGAGAGAAACGCTCCTTTGTTCCGATCGTGCGTTTCGGCGATGCCCGCGTCTGTCTTTTGTTCGCCGTAACGCGAACGCGGCCGGAGCGCGATTCGAAATCTCGCTCTCGGAGTCGAAAAAACGAGCGACGCTCCTCGTGTCGCCGAGGAGGGACACGCTCGCGAGAGGATCGTCTTTTATCCTGTCGCGCGATCCTGGCGTGTTACCGATCCGCACCGCACGACCGTCAGAGAAAGAATGAGCACCGCGAGAGAGGAACACGGCAGGGCTGTAAACGGGCGTGCTCGGAGCCCCGGGATCTCCCGTTCGCACGCAACATGGTGGCAGCCCTGACTCTCTCTTCTCCGGTTCTCTCTCTCTCTCTCTCTCTCTTTCTCTAACCAGGGAAAACGAGAAGAGGAGCGGGGTACAAAGCGGCGGAGCCGACGTAGGGCGGGGCCCTGTATTATACGGGAGGGTTATTTATTCAGAGACGCGCACACATACGCGCGCACGATTCTCCGGCCGAGGCGGCAATTTTTAAGATCGCGGTTTTCCGGCAAACGAGTCTGCGATTTGTCACGTCAAATTTGCAGACTTTGTAGCGAGGAAATCTTCGGAAAGATTCTCGCGTGTCAGAGATAACAATTAAGCGGAAGAAGTTGCTGTCATCTCGCATAGTGACTGAGAACCGCGTGTCTCGGCGCGAAGAAAAATCCACGAAACGCCACGAGACCTGATGGAATATAAAAAAGCGCGTGCGTAGTTAATAAGTCGACTCGGGCGACTCATTAATGAAACACATATAAATGCGCTTCGACGATATACTCGTCTGTATACCGATCTAATTCCCGGGGAGAACATCCAGTCTCGGAGAATAAAATCCTTTGATGAGACGTTTTTACGACGTCTTACGAGAGACCGAAGAGGGATTAAGTCCGCGCATTCCTGCAAATCGACTAAGTTTCCTCCTTCTTTCGGATTGTTTGACTCCGAAAACTGGTTTCCCGCTGTCTCTCTCAAACCCGGGCTAAATTTTAGTTAAAGACCCACGGATAATAACAATCCCCTTAAGCTCACGTTATATTCCCATCCTCCTTCCCATAACGACGCAAATAGCCCGTGTCTGACTTTTTTTTTTTCAACGTTTCTCAGCGTAACTTTCATAATCGTTTCTGCGGAATAGCGTTCTGCGCAACAATCGCGAAAATTTTCGTGGAAAATTCTTTCTCGTTTTGTGAAATAAGATAAAATTCTCACGCGCGGGCCTCGAACACGCGTCTTCCCGAGAACAGAGTTCGAATGAATGATTGAATTTCATCGTCACGTTACATTTGTCTTCAATTTGACGAGATATTTACAGTTTAATCGTTCGATTCAAAATATTCAAGATTTAATTTAATTTATTATCATTCAACGTATTAAATTATTTATTATTGTACACAATTCTCTGTCGAGACGAGCCGATAAATTCGAAGTCACAATTCTTTGCGCAACGCGCGCGACCTGTCCAATTAAAGAAAAAAAAGAAAAAAAAAACCCAGACATAATCGATTGCTCGATCGTGATTCGCTGAAATAATAAACAACGAGCGTCCTATTCCTCTCGGATATATAGATTTCACCGAGAGTCCTCCCATTGAAGACGATTAGAACAACGATTATCGCCGATCGCTCGCGTAATCTCTGCCGATTGCACGGTGCGCTACCTGGAAATCGGCGATCGTTTGGGCAACTACGGCGCTCGCTCGAGCGAAACAAAACACGCATTATATACCTGCCTGAGTGTGCTCTCGGCGAATCGCCTTTCGCTTTTGGTGGCCGGTATGAGTAACGCGAAAGGCGGCGAGTAGGGACGCGCGCGTCCTATATTGTGTATACGAGCGGACTCCGGACTCTGTTAGATAATACGTCGGCGCGAGCGGAATTTCGCGACTCGATCGTCTCGCGCGAGAAGAGGAAGCTTTCGCCAGAACGGTGCGAGAGGGGAAAGAGGGAACAAAGAAAGAGGAATTACTTCCGAGCTTCAAAGTCGCGTTTGAAGAAAGAAAAAAAAAAAAAACAACCTGCTCTATCTATCCCTCACCCGTGATGAAGAAAGATAAAAGCGGATTTTCGTATATAAAAAATTATTACGTAAGACGGAAAGTGTGAAAAAGCTCCGAAGCAACAGATAATAACCGCCTGGCTTTTTATCTTCTCTTTCGGAATTTATGTTCGACACTTCTTTTTTATCAGCCCCGAGAGAGATCGAGACGCGGGGGGAAACGTCTAGGGTGAACGGGGAGCTCGTTCGGCTCGTTACTAATTAATTTTTACGCGACCGAATTAATATATTCCCGGGAATTATATTATCTCCTTCTCTATCTCTCCGCGCGCGCCGCCGTATTTCGATGCAAGCTGCTGCTGCTGCTGCTGCTGCTGCTGCTGCTTCTCGCTGCCACGCCCATGAACGATCGTTTCGGCTCCAGCCGCGAAAGAGCGAGATACGTGCGCGGCACGTAGCACTTGTAACGCAGAAACCGCGAAAAACTTCGCGTTCTGAGTTCGCGCGACGAGGTAAGTCGAGAGAGAAAGAGAGAGAGAGAGAGAGAGAGAGAGAGAGAGAGAGAGACGCGCGATGTTTCGCCGATCTCCGATCTCATTTGTTTCACAGACGCGGCATTTGAAGAACCCCACGCGGCTCATCGCGATATGCAAACCTTTCGCTACAAATCCCTTGTCCGATCTGTCACGATCTCGCGCGCTAATGGCCGACTATGCTAATCAGAACCCTACGCGGCAACAGTTCTCTCTCTCTCTCTCTTCTCTTCTCTCTCTCTCTCTTTCTTGTCTAAACAATTAGACGAAGAGAAGATAATTTCTGATTCGCGCACTCGCCGCACGACGGCTTACTAATTAAATGCAATTATCTGTTGGCAAACAAGTTCGATTCCCTCGTGATTTGCCGTTTGCAAAGCGAAACTGTGCAGATTACATTGTACGTTGGCACGAATTCAAAAGCGGGATAATTAAAAACAACGCGTCCCCCGAAATAATTGTAACAAACTTGACGAACGTTGTAAAATTGTTAAAAAAAAAAAAAAAAAAAAAAAAAAAAAAANAAAAAAAAAAAAAAAAAAAAAAAAAAAAAAAAAAATCCAAGCGCTTGAGAGAAAATATCCTTCGGCTGATTGAGAATCGCGCCGTGTGTAAACACACACGCGAGGAGAAAAATCATCGCTAGAACATCTGTACGATTTGTCGGGGGGAGGGCACCTGTCGCTTGAATCCAAGGACGAGGGTATCAATATTTATCAGACTGGCCTGTCGCCGGTATGCAAAACTGCTTACGCATTGCGCGTTTGAGCGAGGCGTCGTGATGATAATCCGTCTGGAATGTGTAAGCTCGAGTCGTCTCGATTCACGACAATCAATCCCTGACGCACTTGGCAGCTGGGATCGCTTTCGCGGTTTGCCTGCCACCGGAAATCGACTATCACCGAGACGGCAAAGGGAAGGACGAAGATCGCTTTCTCGGTACCCGAGCCGCGTTTCTGAGTGCGCAAATATATACATATATGTGTTTGTGTGTGTGTGTGTGTATTGCGCGTCAACTAAAAGGCGCACCAGCGCATTCCGTGCCGCTCGCACTTCTGTGTGTGAGTAAAACAATACCCGGATAAGGACTTCCTACGAAAGAAAACCTACACCGCGCTTAAACATCCCGACCCCTCTCGTGATTATCGATTTACAAACAATGTCAAACGTAAATTTCCCGAGATATTCAATTATTTTCTCTGTCACAATTTGTGTCTGCAAATGAACACACAAAAAAATGTAAATTAAATTTGTATTTGTCAATTGAATTAATTAAATTAAGAAACCGCGGTTTTTTTGATTCAACGAAACAAGCACCGTTCGATAAAAGTATACTCGGAGTTACGGACGGAGCTGTCTTTAGGAATTTTATTTTCCGGAGAGATCTTATCAAGAGCATTTTCTTGTTTTAATTTCCTAAAGACTCTCGAGCACGCAGTTCGAGTTATGTAATTGTCGCGCTTCAAAACTTCGTCGCGACACAAAAGCGGTCAAGCGAGCACTTTTCCGCGCGACGTTTCGCGGAGAGAAACAATTACGCGAATTCATTCAATGCGAAAGTTAAGAGAAGTAACGAAACTAAAAACGAACTTTTTAAGAGGAGTTAGCAAAGCGCGTCTTGACGCGGTGTGTTCCTTCCGGGGCGCCAGGAATCGCAACAACATCGCTGTCCGCGAGAATTAAAGATTCTAGTAGACGAATCGTAAAAAACCGAGCGGCACAGCAATCTCTCTCGCGGCCGGAGAAACGAGGCCGTAAATTCCGCGTATCTCGCGCGATTACTCAGTCGAGGCGACGCGACAATGACGACGACGATGACGACGTTGTAACGTGAATTACTCACAACGTCGTTTTGTTTCCGACGCTCCGTTTCGAAGCGATCGCCGCGATCGCTCCGGGCTCTCGTAATACAACCCCGAAAGATAAACGGTCGCGCGTTGACGTGTGATCTGATTTGCATCGGGTTTCAAAGATCACGTGTCACTTTCTACGAACGGAACAACAAATGGGCCGTGCGCGCTCGTAACGTAAAAGACAGATCGAAGAAAATGCGCGACAAATTAAATTTAAATTTTTTTTTCATTAAAAAGCTAAATGAAAATAATTCATAACACGTGCGATGCAAAGTAGCGTCTTGAATTTTGAAGAATTATGCGATTCGAATTTTTTGCACGAAAAAAAAAATGAAATTGCTTTAATCAAAGTCAATGTCACGGGCAGCCACAAAAATAGTTCATTTATTCGATTGCGATTAATTTAATATTCAGATTTGATAAAGCAATTTGTCTGCTGCGTGTAGTTCGATGATATCAATGTTGCGTCAACAGGATATGTTTTGATTAAACTGATGATGCAACATGATTTTTTCCGTGTATTAATTCACACGTTAAAAATAATATTTTCCATTCGTACGTACATCTTATTTCTGAACTCAGTTTAAAATTCTTTTAACACTGCGAGAAATTTCAAAGAGTTGCGTGTCTAGATAACATTATCCAGTCAGTCTTAATAAAAAAAGAGATATCAGTACGACCGCGCGAGCGCGATTACATGTTTAATTACTTAAGTAAACTCCTCTCTCCCACTTTTAATGCGTGGTCATTTGTCAACTCTGACACAGCGAACTACGGGTCATTAACATCATCGATCTGTTTCGATGACCTTCGCAATGCTCTTCACGGAATAATCGCTGCTTTGATAGGATCTTAATCTCTTAATCTCGAGAGAGGAAAAATTTTGGGTTTCGCGAGAGTTCTCGGAAACTTTACATTTTTTGACGAGTTCGAGGAAAAAAACAATAAACGTCAATTTCTAATGATTTATCGTCAATTTCTTAACGGTTTTTCGAGGAAAAAAAAACTTATTTCAAGAATTTCCGAAGAATTTCTAATTGAGAGAAAATACAAACATTATTTGTGACGCGCATCACACATCAGTCTCGCGCTCGCGTGATACAACGGCTTTCCGCGAATTAATAGAAATCGATTTCGGAGGCGCCCGCGAGCCTTATAGATTCAATTTATTTGTTATAAAGCGATCCTTTCTCCCTCTCTCTCTCTCTCTGTCTCTGTCTCTCTCTCTTGCTTTCCGTTTGGCGCGGCGTCCTATAATCGACATCTATCTCCGAGATAGATTTCCAATTACCGAACGGTGTTACAGAAGCGCGCCACGGTAGAAGTAATTCGATTAAAGCCGCCGTGGCGTCCGAATGGCGTACAATGTTTCGACAATGAATCGCTGCCATTTCCTCGTAATTTCCAGAGTTGACTTCTTCTCGCGATAGACACTGACGGGAAAGAGAAAGAGGCGGGATGAGCGTCAACCGGATTAAAAAAGGCGAAGGCGTCTCATCAAAGACGTTAAATTAACGAGCGATCCTTCGCGCATTAACCAGCCATTCATCGTGCAAAATAAAACAGCGCCAAGCCGGCTTTTATCTCTTTGTGAATATACCTAAAAAAACTGACAAAAGCAGACTGGGTCTGTGAGACCCATGCGACTTTAAAATCAAATATCTCCGCGAAAAGTCAATATTGAAAAACTCTCTCGTAGTTTCGAAGATTATAAACGTTTAAAAAAAAATTCATTTTTACTAGAAATGCCGATGCGCAATTTTTGAGCGAGCCTGAGAGACCCATGTCTGTCAGCGAAGATTAAAACAAGCTCATATCTCGCTAAATTGATAACCGGTTAAACAAATAAACATTCTAGGAAGAAAACAATATATAACCGAGAGACTCTTGATTTAGATTCTTTATCGCGTTTGCGCTTCTTGCTTTCGTTCGCGTGCGTGTCATCGCGGAGTTCTCGCGCGGATCGCGTTCAATTAAAGGCGAGGCGCGCGCGTGTTCAACGACGAGAGAGAGAGAGACTCTCGAACAACACAACGGAGAGTCCGCCGCGTTGACTCGACGGCGATAATTAACATTCTAGCGTGGTCTGAAAAAGCCCGCTCTCGCGTTAATTCAATTAGACGCGACAATGAGAGCGATCTCTGTGTTTCCGCAGAATGGCGGTCGTTATCGGTGGACAATAGCTAGCGCGCCGCACGTTGCCCGATCGTGATTTCTTTGTCTTTTGTGTGTCGCGCGGCCGTGTCGTCATTGCGCACGCCGCGTCGTTGTTGTTGCTGACAACGCTCTTCAGGATTTTCCAGCGCGTTACCGAAGCACAGTACAGAGAGAGACGGAGAGAGCCGCGAGTCTTTCATCGCGCGCGCTGTTCTCCTCTAATGTTATAAATGTTCTTCGTTTCCTGTGCGTTTCCGCTCTCGGAACGTCGTTTGCGGCGCGATGTAACCGGGGAAGCTGTTTTTGCGCGCGGAAAAAAAAAAAAAAATCGACGACGTAACTCTCGCGGCACGCGATTTGTGTATCGGGCAAAGGTGTGCGCGCGCGAGTCTTCGGCCCCCATCAAGTCGGTCTCGGCGTTGGCCTCAACGTTGAAAAACAAGTTTACGCTGCTGCCGACGGCTGTTGTTATTACCGCTGCCTCTCGCGCACGTAATGTAACAACAACGCGCGACTCGAAATTGCTCGAGATCTCTACTACTGTTTTATTTACATAAGAAATGTACGACATGGCAACGATCGAATTTGCCAATCGACAACGATCGAAGCAAAATTTCTCATCGACGTGCAAAAACACCGACGGCTGGCTTCTTTCGCAATCGCCGCCCGATCCGCTTGAAAACGCGACTGAAACGCGCGAATTAAGTCGTTAAAAATTCTGAATGAAACTCACGCGAGTGTCAAATAGTCTGATGCAACTATATATATAGGCGGGGGGGGACTATATTAAACACGGAAAGAAAAAAACTCACTCGAAATATGGTCCGCGGTGCAACGACTGCGAGAATTCGGCGGGAATGCGGGACTACTCGAATCGTCCGAATCAAATTATGCGAAATGAGGATGAGCCATTTAATGTATATTAAGTCGCTCCGCCTGCGAATGCCGGCTAATGAAGACGAGAGGAACGTTCAAGAGAGCAACCGCGCGCGCCTTTCGCACGATAGAAAACAACGGAAACCGACTGACTTCTCTGTCTCTCTCTTTCTCTCTTTTCCAAGGTGAGGCTGCCGCTCGCCAACGGTATACGAGCGAGAGGCATATGGCGAACGCACACGATTTTCACGATACGCGGCGATAAGACGTACGTACGCGAGCACGCGAGCGAGTGCGCTCGCACTCGGCTGACTTATACGGATAGCGATTCAGCCCGGCGCAGCCGCGAGAACGCTGCGCGCTGCACGGCGCATGAATCGCGCGAGATCAACGGATTAAAGATTCAACGAGATTTCAACCATCCCGCGCCGGGATTTGTCTTTAACAAAATGCATTAGAGCGGAAGTTTGCAGATACATGAAAACAACCAGCAAAGTAATATCGTAATTCCCCTAATTAGAATCAGTTGAAATTTCACTCATTCAGAAATAAAAAAATTTTTACGAGCCATTCGCAGGATGTTTGTGCGGAAACTGTGCGTGTACATATATATATATATACATGTAACGAATTTTACTTGTAAATTTTTACAAATAAGTGTTTTTTTGAATTGAAATCTCAATTCTTAAATTCATACGGGATGCTGGATTTGCATCTCACATATGAAAAACCCCGGATACCTCCCTAACTAATTTTAAAATATTGCGAAAAAAATAATTGTTTAAAAAATAATTGTTTAAAAAACTTCAGTAAGAGTATCGCTGATTTGCAATGTAAAAGAATGTTTCAATGTGATCAGAAGGTTGCAAATTCGCGTCCAGTCCAAGTGATTCCTGACTCAATTAGTATTTTTTTCTAATTCTTTCTTAATTATCAAAACAACGTACGGAATAACCAAGAAAATTTGTTCGAAGACATTAATTGTAAAAATAAGCAATTTTTTCATATTACAAATTATTTTTGAAATATTCATATTTACCTGCTGATTGATCCTGAGCGAATAAGTGCCGATTCATACAAGTGCTCCAACTGAATAAATCAGTAAAATTATCAAAAAATACACTAATTGTCAGTACAATACACTGATTCTACTTAAGAGAGTGAGATGAGAAGGAAACGTCGGATAAATGAATCAGCTGTTTTCTATAAAAAAGCCTTTCTACAACATGAAACTAATTCCCTTCACGCTGTCTTTTACCGATTATTGAAGACAGCGCGCTGTCTGTTCGTCTGGAAACTCTCGCGCAAAATTGAAGAGGAAGTTGGCGAAAATAAATAAGAAGGAATTCATAACGGAGGAGGGTGCGGAAGAAACATTAACCTCTGGACGTCTCTCGACCCGCGGCATTATATGCGCGTCGTAAATTAATAAAGTGGTTAACGACGAGGAATAAAAAGATTCTCTCTCGTGAGTTTGTGGCTCGGAGAGAAGAAGAGAGAGATCGCGCGCGCGCGCCCTTTCTGAAAGAGATTAACCGGGAGAGAGATTGATGCGCGCATACGCGCGAGTAGTAACACAATCGAGCACAACCGAAGACAGAAGAAATCAAATCGCCCGAAGCGACACATTACGGCGAGTTATGAATCAACAAAGAAAAATTCGTGGCACGTAAAATCGAAAAAAAAAGAAACAGAGTCCGAGAGATAAGATAACGTTTTATCGATCCCTCCTCTGGACCGGGTCACTGAAATCACATAAGTATATTCCCGTCCATTTATTGATGAAAAGAGAAAAAGGTCATTGCTTCCTCGTTTGACAAAGCGACGCATCGCGCATTCCAAGATCGTTCGCGGTAAATAAATCTCTAAAGATCGTAAATACGAGATCGTAAAACGATTTATGTGATTTTTCGAGAAAATATCGTCGTGCTTCAAGACTTTACACTCCTACACATGTAAGAAGCTAGCGCGATAAGAGTATATCTATCGGATATAGAGGGTGTGAAAGACAGCGTGTCAATTCCGCCACGTACCTCGGCACGTTCGGCGCCGGAAACGGAAGCTCCACCTTAATCGTCGGCCAGCGTTGTGTTATGTGAATCGCGCTCGAACAATGTTGCATAGCAATTTAAACGGATATTTAATCAGCGTCTAAACGCCGCACGCGGCGCACTTGCAATACGCCCCGTCTCGCTGATGTGTAAAAAAAAAAAAAAAAAAACACTCGATGTAATAATTCGCACCGGTCGGAATTACAAGCGCGACCTCCGGTCTTCGCGTTGATTTTTTTTCATCGCGGGAAACGTGTGTTTGTCTTTCGTCTTGAAGGTCGAGAAAGTTTCCAACGAAAGCAAAACCGTATATATATTACGACCCACTCGCTCTTTCTCTCTCTCTCTCTCTTTTTCTTTAAATTGAATTACTCGATCCGTCCATTTGGCGATTAACCGATCGAGTTAGATTTGAGAGATTTAGCCAGTGGAAATTTAATTTGCAACAACTGATTCCAACAAGACATTCAAAGCACAAGAGCTGAATGTAATTCGAACCATTTGAAAATTATTTTACAACAAAGAAAAATTATTAATAAACTTCACAACATTTTTTTTAAATCTTAAATCCCACAACATTAAAATATTTCCGTCTTCGTCGACTCAATGTGTAGATCGTGCGATTTAAATTCTAGTACGCGGGAGGAACAATAATGTCCAATTAAAATAATTACAGAATGAAAACTTAACGATTTAATTTGATCAATCCGTTCAATTCGCGCAAATTCGCGGGGTGTGCCCGCGAGAAGTCCTGTCGGTCGGGCAACCGTCGAGAACGTGTGGTAGACATGTCGTGTGGCCTTCTTACCGAGTGAATGAATGAACGAATGAATGAATGAAACCGCCCACATATCGCGCGCGGTCGACGACCAGATGTGCGGTGGCGGGAATATATCGGGATTGCGAGAACGGTGTTCGACGAAAATGCAATCGGGTGCAAGGCCATGTGCGGCGACGTTCTGATTCTCTGCCAAGACGAGACGCGCGCCCTCACGTCAGTTTCCGTCGCGCGCAGTATTAGAGAGGAAGCTTTTGCGTCGGAATCGCGAGCGTGTTGCACCGCAATTTGTCCCGACACGCGTCGATTTGTCAATGTCAACGTAGGTGGCCTCCGCGCGCGCACACCTTCGACTTCCCTTTACCGTACGCGGAATGAAATTGGCTCCGCATCCGCGCTGCATCGGTCCGTGAATCACGCTATTGAAATTGGAAAAGGTCTGCGTCCTCTTTTTTCCGCGGACTCGTCCGTATAGTTGGCGCTTGTTAGAAGATTGCCGTAATTGATTCGGGGTAATCGTGTTCCAAGTCGCGATCGACGACTTATTTGAGACGATCTGAGGCGTGTCGAGCGACGATTTACTTTTTGACAAAAATCTGAGAACTGAAGAAAATATTTCAGATTCGTTCTCTCAGTCCGTTTTCGCGTGTTGTTGCGCGACAAGCGCGAGCCGCCTTAATTCGCAGCAAGTTTCACACAGCGAGCCGCCGAGCGAGCGTTTGTGAATTATAATAATTCAGTTACGTGACTCTCATTATAATTTCAACGCGCGTGGGTAACAATGTTATACGCCGCTTGCGAACCGTCTTTGCTCTGCCAGATCGAATTAGCGCACGTGCGTAACGACCTGTTAAGAATTTGCCGCTCAACATTTTTTCGCAAGCTCCCGCGCAAGAGAAAAAGAAAGAGACGGTCTCTCTCTCTCTCTCTCTCTCTCTCTCTTTCTTTGCGCCGAGGAAGCGCAAATATTTACTCGCGCCACGCGGTTAAGTCGAGCGCGCCGTTCTATACATCCGGACTACTTTTTATCGCGCCGTTTTATCGCGGCGTATAACTCGATCACGAAACTCGTGAAACTACACCTCCTCCGCGGCCACCTTCCGCCACTTTCGCGTCGCGTGTGTAACGGGGCGCGCGATCCTCATATCGCTCGCGAGCTAATGTCAAGTCCCTCGGTGTATGACATATATTAAACTTACGTGAGCGCTTTCTATGCAGCAATGCTCCCGTTGCAATTTTCTCTACCCGCGGGTATCGAGAGAGCGTAAACCTTTCCGATTAATAAGTGAAATACAGAGCAGAAACTCCGAGGCAGTTTTCGAACGCACGGGATGTCAATTCTTCACGGAATTTTATTTTTTCTCCGATTGACGTGCACAAAAAAAAATTGATGTCGAATCGAATCAATGTCAGCTTATTAATTAAAATACATCCTGTCGATGCGTCAATGTGTTAAACTACACACAGCAGTTTGCTTTAAAAATCTCGATGTTAAATTAATCGCATATGCAATTGAATGAACTATTTATTTTCCTGACAGCCCGTGAGGTCACCGATCTTACCGTAGTCATATGACCAAGGTCAGTGACCTTACCGTAGTATATATATAATACAATATAAGATAAAATATTATAAATAAATAAATAAATATATATATATATATATACCGTAATCACGTGACCAAAGTCAGTGACCCCGCCAAGGCCGCGCGGCCGAGGTCAGTGACTCCGCCAAGGCCATGCGACCGAGGTCAGTGACCTTACTCTGTAATATGTATATAATACATATAATACAATGTAAAGTATAATAATATAAATATATAATAAATTATATATGTATAATATATATAGTATTTAAAATGTTATATATAATATAAATTACAGTCGCGTTACTTTAATCACGTGAGTGTACTTTAGTCACACGTTTTTAATTTTCTCCACGTATATGACGAACTGTCAAAATCGCTTTTTTGTCATTATTTACTCTCTCGATCTTACCGATTCGATTCGATTCAACTCGACTCGATCAACCAACCAATCAGCAACGCGGAAAAGAGGCAACAATAGATGCGATAGATTTGATATCAAAACGCGCACTTCGCGGTTTAAATGGATTTTTTTATATAGGAGGATTGTTTTTATTATTTTGCGACTACAAATTGCGCTCAAGAATATTGGGAAATCATCAACAATGGAGGAAACTTGATTGGCCCCGTTTATAAAAAATAAATCAACATTGTAATGCTCGAAATTATTGAAGTTCTACTGCATGGTTTTTTTTTTTTTTTGTTTCACGTCCGCAATCAATCTTTATTCCACTCTCTCGATCCCGCGACGCGACGTTCTTCCGCAGGGAAGTCTCTCGATAGATCGCTCTCTCGCATATGTGCGGACGATAATTCTCACGAACGAATCTCCGAATCCCCCTCCCCCGGGAACCTACTTCAAAGCGTCCCAATGATCGCTAATGTCGCATTTATTCGTCGCCGGTTCCGGCGGCCTTATTAAACGCACTGTCCACGAATCATACCGACGTATTGCTGACCTGTCGTTTTAATACGGTTAAACTTCCACTTCCGAATAAAACTTCATCACAGAGAGAGCACCCCACGAGAATCCCTCGCATCCGTCGGAACTGTGGACGGCTGGCGCCCAAAATCGCTCGTGTGTGTGTGTGTGTGTGCGCGTGTGTATTCGGTCACGCAGAAATCTCACCAATACGTGCGCGTAAACCTTCCACGAGCCACGTGTTCACGCCCTATGTCGCGCTAATGCGAACGCATGCGTGCATTACACCCGTAGATGCGTGCGGATGCACTTCCCGTGAAACTTTTGTTTCGCCCTCGCTTTCGTCCTTCGACGGCGACGTACGAGACCGACCATCGGTATCTCCCCATCCTCGCAAAATATATCGGGCCTTTATTCTTGTTCGGTGGCCGCGTTTTTGTCGCGGAACACATGTTGCGGAAACGCGCATCGTCGCGGAAGATCGGAAAATTATATCACGTGATATGTGTTATTACACGACGACGCGGGTCAAGTTTTTTCGACGAAATTAAAACGTTTGATATATTTGTGTCGACGCACACACACAAAAGCAACACTCGCAGATTCCTCGAAAATCGCGGAATACATTTGTGACGCGCAATTATTCATTTTCCGCGATGCACAATGAAGTCGAAGACCCGCAACGAACAATCATCCGCCCACCGCGTGTATTTTGGAGGTAAACAGCGTGTCGATCGTGTCCGTAATTACAGAAAAACGCCACGAACCACCAAAACGCGCGTATCATTCATAAATTCACGTCACGGTGGCGAACGACAGGATTGACGACAATGACTTTCGTACGAATGACAAGCGAAGGCACACGGCCACCTCCTTTTTTTTTTTCCGGAAGTCACGCCGACGGAGCGTAAACGCTTCTTCCGTCTTTCCGTTGATTTCCAGAGCCATAGTTTTCACAATGCGCGCGGAATATTAACAAGAACGTAATTTATGGACGCGCGCCGAGGGTGGCCGCCGCTCTCTCAAATTTAGAATTTCTTACGTCCAACGGAAAAAATAAACAGAATCGTTGCGCAGCCAATGAACGAGACTTGTGTAACAACGTTTTCCAAAATAGAAGGAGCCTAAAAAATTACGAGAGAATTCTTGACGATCTTCTCTCCGGAAAACGGAGACTTCGAACGCTACAACAATCTTAAAATCATCTCTCAAGTGTGAAATCGCGGACTTGTTTCCCCTCAATTTTTCTGCGAGACAAGGTCGAAAACGATCGGCGAGCGATGATTATGCCAAATTATGTTAACAAATCGCGCGGCGTCGTCGCGAACTAAAAAGTATTTTCTACACGATTTGTATCGATAGACGAGCAGGAAAACGCAGTTGTCGGTCGTTTAACGCGCGACGAGTTGGCATATCGATATATATATCTCAGGAGTGGGAATAATTCATCTTAGCACTCGACGCGACGGTGCGCGCCGATCGAGAAGCGAAAAGGAGCCGATTTGTCATGTGCAACGGATGCTCCGCGAATACTTTACGCGCGCAACTTATACGAGCTTAACTCTCTCGCGCTCGCTTATGCCGGGCACGTGCGTGCAACGGAACGCACATACCGCGCGCACGCGCACGCATAATGAAACATCCGAATTCTTTTTCTCCTTCTTTCAAATTTGTTTTTCTTTTTTATTGTTTCGTTTGTCGAAAGATCCATCAAGTCTCGAAAGAGAGAAAACTCGATTTTGATGTTGCAAAATAATCGTGACAACAAACTTAAGCGTCCGAAATTAGCGGAAAATTTACTTTATCAATACAAACTAATATGTGAATGCAAAAATAATTTGTTTTTTACCGCGTAACAATTACTATACAAAGAAATTCGAAACGAATTCAATTCGAAAATTTACCAAAATGAAAATTAAGTTTAAAAGTTACTTCAAATTTTTCTTTAAAGTTTAAAATTTTATAAATTACTCTTTTTTTTTTGCTTTTATTTTTTACTCCTGTGAAATTCAAAAAATTTAAAATAAATATAATTATTCTTTCGTCGCGTTCTCGAGTGGAATATTAACATCGAGCAAGAAACCTGCG
The DNA here is from genome assembly GCF_002006095.1 of Pseudomyrmex gracilis. NCBI lineage: Eukaryota > Metazoa > Arthropoda > Insecta > Hymenoptera > Formicidae > Pseudomyrmex > Pseudomyrmex gracilis. The sequence goes on from NW_018020635.1 coordinate 315,270, forward strand.
TTTTGACGAGCTTTGTCCGTCGTCAAATATCACACTGCGCCTCCGGGAAGTAATTTTGCAATAGCGAGGTACATCTGCGCTCTCTTGCCGCACGTCGCCCGACGAATCCATTCGTCGTGCCGTATGCGCGAGCCATAATGAAGCGCGATTTGCCTAAAACACTAATGGCGCATTGTTTGACCCTCGGCGGGCCTCGTACGAGACGTTATATCATCGCTGGCGATGCAATTAAGATCTAATTAAGCGTCACCGGAGAAGCGCGCACCGTACGTTGAATTCATTCCCGTATACGCGCATTTGCCGCATAGTTTGCTTCCAAATTGGCAAAGTTTGTCGGGAAAATTCAATTTAGTTGAAAATGTCAATTTCTTCGCGCAACAATTTTTGAACGACAAGCATCGCGAACACGCTCGATTGTCCCGAACGGAAAACTCAACTCGCATTCTCACGCGCGGGAGTAAGAAACGTCTTCTGATAAACGGTCGACAAAAGAATTGATTTAACGAAAAAAAAAAAAAAAAAAAAAAACATTTCACGCAATAGAAGTTAAGGGGACAGATGGGAAACTTGAATGTGAGCCAATATATGCACGCGCAAGTAGCGTATTCAGCGCGAGTGTGGTGCCATAGAAACGCACGATACCGCTCTTGTCCGGATCGTAAGTGACATTGAATAGACTCGTGAAACTAGCGTTTTGTCGGGCCATTTGTGGCGCGGGCACATTCTACGACGCTTCACGAGACGATTAATGACACCGTGTGAGCACGCACGAACGGCTACAAAAAGACACCGCGACGGCTGTGTAATCGTCATGCGCGTGTCTCTCTTTCTCTCGGTGCGCGCGTCCGTAGAAAAACCGGAAGTGCCGATTAGTATTACGTTTTCGCGCCAGCCGGTTACTGACGGTCTCGAATATCGAGGCTCGACTCTCTCTTTCTCTCTCTCTCTCCGCGCGTATTTCAGAAAATCGAGAGCAGAAACGCAAACTTTTTTTCTTACAAAACGCCCTGACATTGGGAACGAATCTTGCGACAACACGCAAGTTGAGCAAAGTGAACTCTCGCGCGCGGGATGGCAATAAATTATTTATGTGGAAGACAATTAGAGTCCGCGAAAATGCCGCGAACAGTCGGGAACAATTTTATCCACTTTCGAGAGAGAGAGAGAAAGAGAGAGACGTAGTTATCGGACAAACTGGTCGAGGACTTCCGAAGAAAAGTTCTCGAGGCAATAAAAATGGCAGGAGAGACGACGAGTCTATCCTGCGGGACCGTTTCAAGTGCAATAAAACGACTCGGCTATTCGCAGCTGACTGTTCAAACACGAACGTCTCTCTGTATTCTATAAGAGAGCTCGAAAATTCTTCCGAGTTCCTTTTTTTTTTTTTCGAAGAGCGAACGCAATTGCCCAAGTAGAGAAACTACAAACAATCTACGATAAAATCGATTGAATGACTAAAGAACGTAATTAAGAAAATCGCATGTGTATTCCGTAGAACGTGTTAAAGAAGAGCGACAACGCGCGCGCGCGCGCGGGGATATTCAAAATAGATGTTCACGACCAAAAGTGTTTTCGCTTTATTTTCGTGCGATTATATTTGAAATCCATTTGTACGTCCTGCCATTTCGCATCGACTCTTATTAACCGCAAAGTGCGTTGCGAAGGGAAAGAGCCCCTCCAGACCGCCACCACGTCGGCGGAATAACGATCCGCTCTGCGAGACTCGAAAATTCGCATGGACAGGAAGCCGACCCTCGTTCGCATTCCTGCATCATCGTGACTAGACCAGTGTGTTGCATGATTAAAACAGCATACCCACTAAGTGACTGTAACGAAACCGAGATCAGAAAAAAAAAACCCTTTTATCTTCTGCCCGTCGCGCGCTTTATCACGTTTTTCATTACATTAAGTGAGGCCGTAATATACCGCAGATGGTTTTTTTTACTTTACACAACAAGAATACAAAAGGTGATGAGTTTTAATTATCCGACAGTATCTATCAACTCCGATTCTAACATCTATTTTTTTTTTTTTTTTCCGTTGCTTCATAATTCGGCAAACGGAAAAAAAACCAGATATTTTTACGAGCGAGAAAACCGCAACGTTGGCAACGTTTTCTCCAAAGAGTTCGAGATTATAATCGTAAAATTTGTCCTCAAAATCGCCCCGTATTTTTTTCAAATCAAAGCGAAAAGAACCTCCGTATTGTGGAGAATTCTCTGGGTTTCTGGCAACACTGGAGAGAAACGACGATCACCCCTCCACACGATTGCGGCGAACTCGACCGACCCCGGTGTGCCAGGAGGGTTGGACGCGCTTTCTCGTATTGATTGTACGTCGGATGATTCATGGGGGGGCACACTCTCTGGCACGGTGACCACCCCCGCAATATTCTAAGCAGTCGCTACCAACCCCAACGCGGCTCAGAGCTTATCCCCCGGCGTCGGGGCGGAAGGACACCGGCTGGAAACTACATGTCCTGCCGAGATACGGATGGCAAATGAAGGGCATTATGCGGCTCCGCTAAGTGCAGACAAGAGGGTTGCACTGCGAATTTTCGCAGGAAAAACCGAGATAACGTCAAGCCTGGAAATCCTGAAAGTGCATACTCTGTTAACACACACACATACACACACACACTCGAGTTTGTTCAGCGATAGAACGGTTTAACCGGGGCTAAGTAGTTTAACTTCGCGTGCTAATCACGTCAAGTGCCCTCCTTCTCCCGTTCCTGAACGTGACCGGCTCGTGAAATGTTAATTAAATTTCGCAATAAAAACGAGCGGAGTCGCGACTTCGGACAACCGAGATTAAGCGAGCCACTTTTTGGATGCGGTGTGTTTGGGGGGCAGGTGCAAGCGGCGCACGCCCAACGGGCGAAGAAAAAAACAAGAACAACTCGAGAGGAAGGGAGAAAAAAAAACGTAAGAAGAACTTAGAAAAGATATAGATATATTGTAGATATCGGCGCCCGGTACGCAAATTCATTAGCGAATCCCTATAAGGGCCAGATAATAAAAACGCCGTGACCGTAAGTGACCACACCTGCCGTCCAGAAGTCGTTTTCAGAATATCTGACACACACACACACACACACACACAGGTGCGTCGCAACGAGCGCCTCTAACTGCAATAATAAAGTGCGCAAGAACTCGGCCACCAAATAAATTAACGAACAGTCTCGTTCGCCACGGCGGTTTATCGAATTTCGTCAAGAAACAGAGGACATTTATCCCGACGTTCTTATCACCCGATATATAAGTTTCTCTTAATTATACACGTAAATTTTTTTCTTAATCAAAAAAAAGAAATTATTTCACACACGTACCGCATTCGCGCGCGCGCACGCGCGTACTCGCGACTATAGACTACGGGATTTCCGAGAAAACGTGTAAGTGTGTGTGAAAAAAGCAGCACGGAGCATATAAGTGTATCGCCCAGGGAGCTACGTGAATTCATGGAATCATTAAAAATTCATCGCACACGCTATTGTCACGATTCTCATACGACCGACCGTGTTCGTAGACTCGAAATAGGACGAAAATAAACACTAGAAACCTGTTTAAAACTAAAACAACATTTGTGATTGAACGAACCGTTTTACATTACATGTGATATTTGCATTTATCTCGAAAATGATTTAAAAACTCTTAGAAAAATGTAATAGTCATTTGTTAAAACCCAAACCGAGCATGTATCGACGCCACTTCCGCCGGTTATGGAAACTCGCTTATTTTTTCCGGGCGACGTTGCGCAATCAATTTTCTCGAGCCTTCCTTCGGGCACTCACCCAAAGAATATTAAAGCCTTTCGCGGCCAGCAAAGGGTGAAAAAGCACATGGCGCAGAGAGAAAAAGCACAGCAGCGTTCGAAAGAAATCTATTTTTACGATTTGTGAATTTTATTCGCACTTTTTTTTTTTGTGAAAGCCCTTCGCAGAAAATACTCGAAAATAGAATAAGGACGCGTGCATGCACACACACATTTCTGGTTCAGACTGTACCTGAACACTTTAAGTCCCCCACAGAGAAATATGTGATAAAATTTTTCAAAAAAAAAAAAAAAAATTAAATTCATTGTAAAATAACCGACAAAAAATCTATCATGACCATAATTTTCGCAAAGATCGCTTTATATTTAGCTCGATGAACCAGCACGCGTGCTCGTACGACTGCGACTGCGGCACGCGTGCTGCATGCGCGAGCGAGTACGTGTTTCGCGCGCACGTACATACGAGACGCGACTAAACACAACCGAAGACACTTTCACTGGCTCCTTCCTCTGAATTTTTCCGTCGCGCGAAAATAGCGCGACGTGGCGCCGCGAATATTTGACACGTTCCTGAGGGGACGAGAGAGCCCCGCGTAGTACGCACTCGACTATACGTCGCCCCCTCTCGACGTGCTACACACGTGCAAGCGCACCCGCCGTGCCGCACATCTGGCCGCACATTCAAGGCCGGACAATCAACTTTGCGCAAAAGGGACCTCTTCGTACACGTTATACTGGGTGTGTCACGACTGACCCGAAAATGATTCCGTACGCAATTCGAGAGCGCGCGCTGTCGAACGAGAAGATAATGCGATAACGGAAATTGATTTTTTTTTAATTCAATTTCTCGTAACGGTTAAATCACTTAATCGTTTAACATTTAACAATTCTTCGATTTTTTAAGAATTTTGTGCTGAATGAACGCGAACTCAGAAATCGTGTGATGTGAAATCTCTCATGAATTTAAAATATTCTCGACTTTGAGAGTCGCGCGATTGAGAAGTTTTAGATTTTTCGGAAACGCGCGAGTACTACACCCGGTATAAACGCGCGTTTGTACGTGGCCCAAGGACAGGCGCGTTCCTCTTCTCGATGGCGTTATTTATATCTTTATATCGCGCCAAAGACACACCGTGTATACAGGGAGAAAGGCCGTGAGGGGTGGAGTCGCAAAAATTCGCGCAAGGTCGCAATTCGTACGCGCGACCGTCGCGTCGTCGGACGTTCCATCATACGCAAAACAGCTGTCGGTTATCGTCGCTTTAAACGACGACGAAGACACTTATCGGGACACGGTGGTTATCATCGTGCAACGCCGGTTACTCCCTGCTGCGTGATACGGTATTTATTTTACATATGTGTACACTCATGCGTGATTTGCGGCGTTACATTGTTATTCGCAGAAACGCTACCAAACGTCCGGGGATTTTTCAATAAATGGTTGAAAAATAAAAGTTAAAAAAAAATATATAAAATAAAATTAAGAAAAATACAATTAATTAAAAAATTAAATTAAATTAAGAGTTTATTCTTTATAATTAATGTAATAGAATTGAAAAAAAATGAGATAAAATCTGTATAATTAATTTAATGAAAGAATAATAAAAATATTAATTCCGCGAAGTGTTCGGAATTGTTTCTCCTAAATATGGCAATCTTAATTAATCATTATATTACCGTAACTTCGGTTACTCGGATGTTACTCAAACGTATATTGTTTCTCGTCGAGAACTTCGGATAGAGAGATCAAATTCGCGCCGCGTTTCTACCGCATTTCACGCGAGAGTATTTCAAAGGCAGCGAGGATAATGTGATCGCATCTGTGATGTGTGCGATTTGATCGTTGCGGATCCGCGCGCGCCCGGGAAAACAAGTTCCCGCGACAAAGAAAATCGTCGAATGACAGCGCTTTTACGCGGAGTCGCGCGATGAATGCAAAATGCGCGCAAGAAGCCAAGTGTCGAAAACAAAGCGAGGAAGTAGCGTGAATACGCTTTGAATACGCTTAGGCGCGTCGCTTCGCCGGCTTTGCGCGGCTCTCTTTCGCGTCGCTCTTCAACCGACGGAATGACTAATCGCGCATACGTAAAGAGCGACTTAACGAAGTGAGTTGCTGAAATTTCTATTTCGATATTGTTGTCGGGAAAGTTTTATATATTGCTTATTTTACATATTTCAAACATTGTAAAAATCGTACATCAGTCTAAGGTTATCAGCTGTTCAGTGAGTTCGGATTTTATTTTTATATTAAGATGATATTTTTATTATTTTTAAATTTATTGACCTTTTTATTAACTTCTATCAGTTATTTATTAAAAATCACTAAGCATTTCGAAGCTGATGTGCAACCTATCATCTGTATATTTTAGATACACAGATATAAATTATTTATTGATTTGGGTTTTTGCGAAATATTCGAAACATTAGGTTTTTCTTTGAAAATCCGATAGTGTTTATTTTTATATGGTTATATTCAATTTTTCATTGAAAAAGATCCGATACAAGGGTCGAAATATCTGTGATCAAAGTTTCGAATAAAAACTACATTTTTAAACACGGACATCCAATATTTTAGCGTACTGACTTTTTTTTCTTTTGTTTGACAATTTCACGAGCGTGTTCGTTTATTAGATTTATTTCAAATCTCTTTGTGATAATACAATCAAAGTTAAATACGCGCCTGAACGAATGATTTTTTTTGCCATATTGTGAGCAGTGCCATTATTCCGTCGGTGTAGAATTTCTGCGGCTTCGCGCTACGCGTCGCCTCAAAAAGATTTAAAACTTTTCAGACAACTCAATATCATTCAGTTACGAGCACGAAACTCGAGGAAGAATTGAAATCTTATTTTTTGAAATAAAAAAAATATATTCAATTTTTGCTCAGTAATTTCATTAAAAAAAAAAATAGATTTAAAATATGAAAAAAATTCTTGCTGGAAGTAAAAAGATTAGTTGCTGCAGCAAGAAAAATTTTCTAAGCCTATTTGTTGCTTTGCCAACAAAACATTTTGTCAGTGAAATAAAAAATTCATCAGGTTCAAAAAATTTGTCTTGCTGGCCGTACGACGGCAAAAGTTTTTTCCGTAAACTTTCATAGCGCTATTAAATCGGAGTTTGACGCAATATAGCAAAAAAAAACTAGATTCTCACGAAGATACCGGCGAGAAGAATCTTACGGTTAACTTCTCAAACGTTTCTTCGCGAGCGTTTGTTGCGTAACGAGCGCGTCGTATACAAAAAAAAAACAAAAAAAAAACAAAAAATTAATTCGCGCAATGTCGTTTCAAAGGCCGTTTCAATTTCTCACGTGTGAACCGTTTCCCGCTATCGCGCGCATCACGGGTCATTAGATTTGCAAAAGCCAGCGAGAGGTGCCAACATATCGGCTTCTCGTTATCGACGACGTGTGTCGCGATGAGACGGGATAGTCGAAACTGTTCAAACTTCGATATCAAATACGAGTCACGTGTAAAACGAACAAAGCCGCGGGAGTTTCCCAACTATCGGGATATTCCTGTCGTCGTCGTCGTCGTCGTCGTTTGAATCGCTCACACAAGAAGTTTCGATCGCGCGTTAAATCCTCAGTGCGCTTCGTTCACGTGACGTGTTCGTTCTCCTAAAACTCGGCGCGGTGCCCGTCCGGTTCCGGCGTGCTTTGGCTTCGGTATAACGTTACTCTCCTTCTCTTCGTGTGTCAAAAGGTGGTCTCGACTGTAACGTGTGCGCAAACAAGGGCCCGGCCCTTTTATTACCGGTTCGCTCTCGTCGTTTTATTAATTCGACGCGTGTGAATCATGAAGATCGGAAACAGCCCGCGCGCAAACCTCATAAAATCGCTATCTCTCAACAAACGAGAACATAACGCGGCAATTACCACCGCTTATCGATCGATCAATATATAAATGCTATTTGCGAGTTTCAATCTGCGGTTTAAATCAAAAGCGGTTAACTTATCTCTATCCGCCGCTCAAGAAATTACACGCAATGTTCGGAAAAATACACTGCACGTTCGAGAGGATCGCGTCATAAAACATTATCTCTCTCTCTTTCCCCGACCGCACCTCCAATCCGTTTATGCGGTTCTTCTCTTCAACGATAGTTTCTTTTTTTTTTGCCCCCCGTTTACGCGAGTCTTACGATTTCCCGGACGAAAAAAAATTCCCCAAGCGAGTGGAACGAGACTTTGCTATCAAGCACCGTTTTTCTACGCGATAATGGGCACACCGTCTATAATTAAATCCCGCGGGTCAACAACAACAACGCATCTCTCTCCCCGCGACATTATCCGCGGGAGCTCCGCGAGCAAACACTTGTTAATACCCGGCTCTATTAGCGACTCCGGAGCCCAATCGGAGCGCGTTTAACACACGCCAAACTATAATCCCGTCCGGAGGAAGCAATTCGACCGGCTAAGCCTCGGAGTTGGTCGAGCGTGGAGAAACGGCACGGCGTATATAATCACCGGCCTCGTCGTTGTCATTTCTGTCTCTCCATATTTTCTCGGTGATTCCGAGTCTATCCTCTCTCTGTGTGTGTGTGTGTGTGTGTTTCGTCGCGTCAAATTATGCGCGAGAAAGGAAGAAGATACTGACCCACGACAAGAGCGGAAAACCTGTCGGTCGACCTCGTGCTTATCCGTCGCTCTCTCTTTCTCTCTCGGTCTCCCTCCTCCCGACCCTGTCAAGCCGTAAAGTATAACGTTCTGTCTGTCTGTCCGGTGAAATACACGAGAACAGCGCGCGCGCGCGCGCGGGCTTTCGAGGTTAAGCCGCTCGTCGGACCGGAGTCTTCTTCCAGCGACGGGATAAGGCGTTAATTCGATACTTCCTGCTCGGTTAAAGCCGAGATTTTCGCCGAGGCGTTTTTTTTTTTTAGCCTCCCTCCCTTTGCGCGCGTCGAGGGATGGCTACGCATCTTCCTCGTTAAGTTTCCGCGAGATCTCCCCTCCCCCCCGCGCTTTATTTCTACGAATGGTATCTCCAAACGCTGTTTCTCGCAATATCCTCGGACATATTTTACGCAAAAGTTACATCGCGCGAAAACAAAATGTTTGCGTATTAATTTTTCGGATGTTCGCGGCAATTACGGCCGCGCAATATCGGATACGACTTTCTGTTTCGCGATTTTTTCATTCTCGTCTCTTGTCGGGCGAATAAAAACGCGAAAGTCCAACCCGAGGAAAAATAGGGAAAGTTGCGAGAAAAGAATTTTCATTGTTCGCGCGCCGGTAAAGTTTTTAACGATTCAAATTCGACGGCTATATACATATATATATATATATATGCGCCATATCCTCGTGGAAGTTGGGAGCGGGCCGTTCGAGAGGGCAAACTGCCAACTATACGGCCGCAAGTTGGAAACGAAATTCCAGCCGCGACACGCACACACACACACGTATACAGAGCGGAGATCTCTCTTTCTATCCCAGTCTGTATACGGCGTGTAGGATTACGCATATTTGCGGGGCTCAAAGGATCGTTCGAGAGGCAATCGAATCGACAAACCTGCGAGCAGGTTTACTATCAACAGGTATATATACGAGCCGTGTGCGCGTCGCCACAGGACTAACCGGTTTCTTCGCGTTGTACATTTGTTGAAACGCCTTAATTACCAGGACCATGCGTGGTGTCCTTTGGTCCTCTCGTCGTTCCGCAAAAGCGGAGGTATCAGCCGAGAAAGATATCGCGCGAGACATTGAGTCAAATACAAACAACACTCGGTATAGTCAAAACTCACATCACGCTCTCTCGTGCAAATCGCCGCTACGGTAAAGTTTGCTGAGAAACGCGAAACAATTGGAACTACCGTCCGAATGAGGCACGTGGGCGAGCGCGCACACGCGTAAATTACAATCTCGAATCTGCGCGCGAGACGCCATTAATAAAACCGCGCGTATGAATGACGACGGGTGTGTGCGCGCGCCCGTATCGCGCTTTCTCGATCTATCGAAAAACCTTCGCAAAACGAAGCGTCTATAAACTCGCATTTGTGTTTTCTGTTTTCCTTTTCGCGCGCGCGCGCGCGCGAAAGAATTAATTAATCACCGGCAAGGCGTTAATTACGCGGCGACTAACTAACTAGCGACTTTTTGCTATCTCTGAGTTCCCAATTTTACTTCTTATCGTCTTCCGCGAAGAATAACGGCAATTTGCGAGAACGATATATAACTTGTAAACTCCTCAGAGACGAGATAATTAGATGCGGTGGAAAATACTATTATTTTTTTCTTTTTGCTCTCGTTGATACAAACGATTGCGGTACGCGCACGCGAGTGGAAATTAGATTGAGCGCGAGTGTAATTTCGCAACATTGATTAATTGCGCTGCATTAAATAAATACGTAATTATCGCCAGGTGCGCGTTGTTCGCGCGGTTCATCGCACTTCTGAACTGTCTTTGACCTCCTCACAGAGAGCGACATATCTCGGGATCTTAATTCGCGCAGATATTTCCCTGAGGGTCGCCTCCGTGTCCCCGATGAGTCGAAACGAGGATGCTATAAAACAAACAGCCTGGATAAATTAGGGTAATTAAAAATAAATGGAGCAAAACAAGAGAGATAATTTACGAGAGCGCGATATGTGGGACGCGCGCGTACAAAATTGATACGAATTTTGTCAGACGGTAAAAAAACAAACAACCGATGTTTGTGAATAATTCAACGCGTGCTTTGGATCTTTTTAATTCCGGCGTGAAATTTTTATCGCGACGATCTGCAGCGTATTAGCGGCTGTGAGCAAATATAAAGTCGCGAGCTGCGACTTAAGTCTCTCTGTCTCTCTTCGTTTCGAGCTTCCTGTGAGATTCGCCATGCGCTTATAAACCCCCCCCCCGGTCATAGAAAATTCTCTTTCGTCAGACGCGTTTGCCCCTTTTCGTGAATCTAAAATTTACTGGCGCGGTAGGAAGTTTCTCGCTGCCGTTTAATCCGGTAAAGTGCAATCTTCACGGAAAGGTCTGTAGCAACAGGGCCGTACGCGAATAGACGAGCGCGCGCCGTAATCAGGACGAGGGCCATTGATATATATATACATATATATATACATATATATATATGTACGAACGGATTGAGCGTTCGATTTTCATCGTCATATACTTTCGCGAGACTTTACGCGCCGAGTAAATGGGCCAGAGTCGATTCTGTTTGTTACACGCGATAATTGCCTCACAAGATTTCGCAACGCACGTTCGCCGTCGACCGCAATCAGCGGAAAGGCACAACCGCGAATACGTGCAATCTGCGATTCGCGCGATTTTTACGTGCGCGCGCGCGAGCGAGGAGAAACCCTCGCGATTTTACTTCTTATGTTAGATAAATTTCGCGCGTTATTAAAGCGAAACTTTCGAAAACGTTTGGAGATGTTATTTTTATCGAAACTATATGGAAACATTATCGAGATAAGATATTTCGATAATTTTATCGAAGACGGAGTGGAAAACACATTTTAAAACACACAAAGAGAGAAAAAGCGCGTAGAAGATTCTTACACATTTCGTTTGCGGAAATCAATTTGACTCGCGGGCGAGGTCAAGGATCGATACGATTTAGCGTGGCCGACGCCGCGATCGGGGGGGATCAGAGCAAAGCCTTCGGGCGGATTGATTCAAGCGCTACGACAACGATCTCGCGAGGTTCACGGTGTGTAGTGAGCGGTTTACCGTTTCTTGCCGCGAGGCTTGTTATCTGTCTCGCTTCCTCCGCCTTTTTCCCCTCTCTATGACGTTCCCCGTTTCTTTGTCCGGTCTCCCGCTCGCTCTTACATATCGCACAGTCGAGCACCATAGTACGCGCCATAGAAAACGATACGTTCCGCCCTCTCTCGTTCCGATATACCTCGCTCTCCGAGCTCTCGGGCTCGCTCAGCTGGACGGGCTCTCTATTCACGTGTGTGTGTGTGTGTGTGTGTGTGTGTGTGTGTGTTACTCAGAGACGAGGAGATTATCGGGTCGGGGTCCGTATGACTCATTCTCGAATAGCGCACAACCCTGGAAGCCGGTCGCCTCGCCGAAACACGTCGCTGTGATAATCCGCCTTGAATCTCTCTCTCTCTCTCTCTCTCTTTGGCCCAGTGTTGCCGGATCAATGGAATTTCGGCGAGTGCGCTTTGGCTTCAATGGGGCTCATTGTCAGTGCCAAATTTCGAAATGAACAACGCAAATAGAATGGAAACTTCTTCGTAGAAAAACGTTTCGACTTTCAAGTATTTTTTTTTTTTTTTTGTAATGTTATTCTACGCATTTTAAGTAACAGAATTTTTTTGTCAATTCTTGCTTTCGCAGTTTTTAGACGCGTATAAAACAAAAACATACACACACCTATCGATGTTTCCTCGTGCGTTAACTTCGGGAAAACAGTCGGTCGAAACAGTTTAAAACGTGCGGACTCCGCAATGTTTCTCTCGTTTGCGAGAGATTCTCTAGACTCCTCTTCTTACCCGGCAGTCCCGTTTCCTCCTCTTCTTAACGGGCGTATCTTAACGACGTAGGTCACGGGGGGGACCAAAGAAGCAGTCCATTACTCCGTGAAGGAATTACCACTCGCTCGCGAGAAAAACATGACGTCTCTTATTCCCGGCGACGATGAACAACGTCCAGCATCGCGGTGATGCAACACGCCGGGAGAGGACGATTCTTATATCAAAGGATCGACTAGTTTCGTGATAGAAAATTTATACCAGAGTCGGTATTTATAATTTCGAATATCTTCGCGCGTTCTCCGTGCTTGTGAGAGAAAATTACAATCAAATCTAAAAGTTTCCACAGATAATGTGGAAACGTTCTTCTCTCTGAAAACTTCCGCAATAAATTCTGACGCTCGTAAATATGACATTGGACGCTGAAGAGAGAGAGAGAGAGAGAGATCTCGATCTCTGCAACTCGAGACACGGCGAGATATCGCGAAATATTTAGACGTGTCCGTGTGTGTTTAAGCAAACTCGAGTTCTCTCTCTCTCTCTCTTTCTCTTTCTCTCGCGTCCGTCTATCTGCGCTCGGCAGATAACGCGCGCGCGATGCACGCATCTTGGCGCGGCTCGTGATAAAAATTTCTATTCTGCGTGGAACACAGTGCAAACACACAGCGATAACGTACGGCGACGACGATTACACGTATCAAAATACAGATATTGAATAACGGATAAGTGGAACTGAAACAAGCGCGATTCGCGTTTACAAACGGCGAGAACTTTTAATTCCGTGTCTTGTAACGGAGCACGTGTGTGTGTGTGTACGTGTATGTGATTTATGAAACGCAAGCTGATAATACAGACGCGCGACGGTTGTTACATCACACACCGCGAGATATTCGGTTTCAACCCGCGAGTACGTTTTTTCGTTCTCGAAGAAATAATCGAACGTCTGGCGCCGAAAAAAAAAAAAGGTTGTAAATCAAGAGAGTATTAAGCTCGAGTTTCTCTCAGTTCTCAATTCGCTGCAGCGCTAAATTCGGTTTACTCACGCGCAAGTCTCGACGCGCAAATAAAATATTCTCTCGCGTGACACAGTAATTACATAGTTACCGCGCGATTGCGTGCTAATTGATTGATCGATTACTTACTGTATTCGGACGCGACAAAGTCGAAAGAACAATTCGGATTTATAACTTTTAGGTATCAACTCTTGTTTCTACACGGAAAAACAATTTTTGTTATCATATTTGTTTGCTGAATTTGTTGTCTCAGCGATAAAACATTTTGTTGACAAACAAAACACATTCAAACGGGCAAATTTTTCTTGCCAGTCACACGGTAATTAATTCTTGCTATTCTAGATCTTTCAGATCTTCTTTTTCTGTGCGTACGCGCTAAAAATAAAACTGTCATCAGATGTAGCGTTTCGTTAAACAGACCCGTCTGAAAACCACAGTATCACGTTTTATTCACTAATGCTTAATAGGCAACTGTAAACGCACGCGTGCTGCGTAACGAGCAATTAACAAATTAAAAAAAAAAAAAAAGGTCGTTAGGCAGCGCCCTACGTTTTAGCTGATATACACTTTCATGTTGCGCCTGGCGAGGCGACGAGGATACGTGCGGGTGCACGTTAGGCGTGTCCCCCCCTCTGAACCCCATACTCAACCGAGCATAGCGAAACCGGAACCTGAATATATCAACTCGGCCCCATTTAGTTTCCATCTCGCTCGCGCGAACACGCTTCGAGCGTACGTAGCCGCCGTGAAATGGAAATCCGCCCGCAGAAGTCAGGAGGAACGAAGTGTCGATTTTCTTTCCGCTTGTTCATTGTCCGTATGTCATAATCGCGCAAATTTTATTCGGGAAAAAAAAAAATTTCGATTCAATTTTTCAGGATTTTTGTTCTTAAAACGCTATCTCTTTCTCTTTTCTTCTCTTCCCTTTTGAAATTTTGAATCGATATTTAAATAGAATCGACTATCGGACGCGATAAAACATCAACATTAAAATGTAATTAGAAATTGTATTTTAATAAAAATAATTTCACAAAACAATTCAAAAATGGAAATCTTTGTGATGAGAATTTCTCAACGCGGATTTCGAAATTTCAACAATTTATTGTGTGACTTCGTTTTCTCTCAGCACTGTTTTTTTTTCTCTAAAAATCTTTCAACGAAATCCACTCAAATAAAACTTCGATCGCACGCAAATACGAACGTCTGGATACGGCGCGATTATTTTCGAGAAATCGGCCGTAATTTCGTCCGGGAGGAAGGGGAAAGGCCGTAAAACAAGAGCCTGTGCGCGCCACGCGCTCATCTAAACACCCCCGTATATCTCCAACTGTCGCGTTAGGGCTTCCGCGCGAACGACGGGATCTGTCTGCGATTGCGATTAAATCGCCCCCACACGAGAGAGAGAAAACGTGTCCCGCCATGTGCAGCGACCGGCCATTTAATCCGTCATCGCGTCGCCCCGGCGTCGTGCGCGCTGCTTTAACCTTCACCTTGAGCACGCCCTCGGTGCACGAAAACTATTTTAGGGTCGCCCGGGATCGCCCTAAAAAGAGAGAGAAAGACGCGCGCGCACATGATGTTGGTCCTCGACGCGCTGCGTTTCTAATCTTAACGCTGCATCGCGCTCGGCCTATACTCGATCGAATTATACACCCTCCCTCCCTCGCGATATTCTCTCGCACGTGTGTGTTGCAACACACACCCCAGAAATTTCCGAGCGAGATTGCACGTTGTAGAGACAGAGAGAACGAGCCAACCAGCCAACTTGTCCTAGTTCACGCGATTCTTGCACGTGCAAACTTAATCGCCACCGAGAGATTGCCCGCTCGGTTAATTTTGACTCCGTTAAGATTGTTATCGGCCGGTTGGTAATTTGCATTTTGTTGCGAGTCGAGTGGAGAATAGTGATGAAAAAATTGCAGAGCGCGCGCGCACGCGCGCAAATGGTTTGCGAAAAAAAGTGGACAAAAACCGTCGCGACGACGACACGCGGGGTAATCCTCTCTCGGCTATTCCGTCCGCGCGCGCGTTCAACGCTCCGGTCATCAGCACGAGTGGGGGAGAGACAAAAAATAACGACGACGTCCCACACGATCGCGCGGAAATAGCGGCGGCGAATTAGCGTGGGCGTGAGTCAGGACGAGTCGCCGTTGCAGCTACCGTTGCAATATCTCAGCTGTGATCGCGCTCGCAAAAAAACGCGCAATTTTTTTCACACACACAAATCGAAGAAAGTTTTTTTGCCCAGAGAGATTGTTCTTCGAACACAATTTCGGACGAAACTTTCGGTAGCGACCGTGCAACAAATTTCTTCGCGCACGGTTTTACTGCAACATTGTTCTTCTTGTCGCGCAAAGAAAGTTGCGAGTGTACCAAGCGCGAGTGTGCGCTTGTAAAACACAGGTTACAATGGAACTGTGTGTATTTCCCGTCAAATATTTGCGGGGCCCAAACAACAGAGCGCGAGACGGGGGGCGAAAGGGTCGCGTGTGCGGCGAGCGAGATAAGCGACCGAGAGCTAGTTAGTCACGCGCGTACAATTTCTCTCTCTCTCTCTCTCTCTCTCTCTCTCTCTCTCTCTCTCTCTCT
>NW_018020635.1:331103-367472 GCF_002006095.1 Pseudomyrmex gracilis
TCTCTCTCTCTCTCTCTCTCTCTCTCTCTCTCTCTCTCTCTCTCTCTCTCTCTTTCTCTATCAAAGACGAGATTCCAGCGTTAAGTGACTCAATGAAGCGTATACATCGGTGATGAGCGTTACAATCGAAGAAGATGGCAGTACCGAAGAAGTTGATCGGCCGCAGAAAATGATTTATTGCCCGTTCGAGGCGATACCTAGACCGCGATATAACTGTTACATGTGAGAGACGCGCGGACAAAGAAAGACAGAGAAAAGAGGAGGAGCGTGCGAGAACCGATATTTACGCGGAACGGTCCATCATCGGGGGGTCCTTCAATTACGTACGAACGTCGGCATTCTCACTCGAACGGTTCCCTCGAACAAATGTGCGTTCGGGTTTCGAGAGTTCGACGCACCACTCGGTATTTCTCTCCCAACACAGCACAGCTGTAAGAACGGAACCGAGAGCGCAAAAACACGTGTCGTCCCGCGTTTCTGGAAAACAAATAGGGCTGGGTCCTACCGTCCCCCGCGGGAGACGATCGCATCGCCGGAACGCTATCGGCGAAATCGTCTCCCCTGCGAGAAATCCGATTCTGCGCCGATTCCCCGCCTAACGTCCGTTCAGAAGTAATTCGTTTTGATTTCCACGGTGGGATCACGAGACGCACACACAAATCTCGCGACGTCGATGTCCCCATTTTTACAAAGCATCCGATTCTTCTCTCGGGCTTTAAATATCCCCGACCTCGGAGCTCGACAAATAGAGAGCTAACGCTGTTATTAAAGAAATTGGAGGAAGATAAATCATTCTCACGCTGTGAGAAAAGTCACGAAGGATCAAGTGAGGATCGGAGAAAGTTTGCGGCAAAATCGTGTCGTTTAACGGTATCAAAAAAAAAAAAAAACCTCGGAACGGCTCGAAGTTGCGCGAATCGTCGCGTGTTTCAATACAACAGCGGAGACGACGACGAAGAAGAACGTACCGGTGTTGTGGAAAATGGCGCGATTGCATTAGTTGCGCTAATTAGCGTAATTAACTGCAATTAATTAGAAGCGAAGGGAAGAGACCGCTTGGAAAAAATGGTTTTACAGATGATTCAACATTAGAAGCTCCCGCTCGGTGAACCGGCAAACCGGCTGATTTCGGAGAAATCAGCTCTGTTCGCGATGTGAAAAATTTAACTAAAACGTCCAATTAAGAAAATCAAGCAAATCAAGTCCGCGCGCAATCACTTCTCATAGCTCGCGCGAATGAGTGGCGCGTGTGTGCGTGTCGCTCTCTCTCTCTTTCTGTGTATGTTCTTCATGCGTGCGCGCGTCATTATCGCGCGATCTTTCGGGGAACAAGTGTAGTAGTCTCATAAATATCTTTCGAGTATAACACGCGGCGAAGATAGCATCGACGCGAGTTAACGTTTTATTTACCGCGAGCGTAAGAACGCGCGACTGTATCTTTTAATAAAAACGTGTAATGTACGATGTAAACTGGGCGATGCAATCTTAAAATGCGTCGCGTAAAATTTAAAAACAAATAAATAATTCGCCGTGTAAAAATCTGTAGAAATATTTAATCTTCGAGATTTATTATTTATTAAGCTGCTACTATTTTACTCTATATTTTGTTACTTTTTTTAGAAATAAAATATATAGTAAAATTTATTTTAATTTATTTTATTTTTGTTGTTTTGATTTTTTATATACTTTGCTACTTCTCTAATAATAGAATAAAAACTACAGTAAAATATATTCTACAGAAATAGTATAAAGTACTATAAAAAACTGAATTAAAAAAATTGTAGAATTAATTAAAATATTTTCTTTCCTTAAAAATAAAAATCTTCAAACAAACATATACGCGCGGATTAAAATTACGATTATCCTCTTTCGACCAACGTCCCGACGGCCGTGACTGTGCAAGCTCGTGCATTTATCATTCCGGAATATGTTAACCTTCTTAACAGTTAATCAGTTATCGCGTCGTTCGATCACGACCACTGCGCGATCCTCCGAAGAGAGAGAAACACAATACACGGAGTCTGAGAAACTTATATCGAACTTTTTACAACCTCGTCTTTCTCGGTTTCCCTCGGGAGAAGAACGAGAGAAACAAATGAGAGAGGAGAGAGAAGAAAAAAAAAAAAGGACGAGGGACCGTCCTAACCACATTATCACGGATTTTCTGGCGGGTCGTGGGTCGCCAGCAGTGACACG
Organism: Pseudomyrmex gracilis; assembly: GCF_002006095.1. Classification (NCBI taxonomy): domain Eukaryota; kingdom Metazoa; phylum Arthropoda; class Insecta; order Hymenoptera; family Formicidae; genus Pseudomyrmex; species Pseudomyrmex gracilis. Next base: position 333,300 of record NW_018020635.1, read on the forward strand.
GCTTAATCCATTATGCAGACGCTGTGTGTTTGCTCTCTTCGAGGCAACTCGCTTCGGACACAAAAGCGTTTTATACGTAGTGGTAAAATGCGAGGAATAATGAGACAGTAAATAACGAGATGCGCTTGTATAAAAGATGCCGAAATGATGACGAGTATAACAGACTCTTTTTTGGTAAAAGAGCAATTTGACTGCAACAACGACAACAAAATGTTGTGTACACGCGATATTTCCTCGTGTGAGAATTAAAACTTGTAAAAAGCCTCGTAATTTTTTAATGAGAGCGACGCCGCAAGAGAGTTTCCATTTGTCAGTGCACGAATTTTAGCGCAAAACGCGTTTAATCGAAACAGAATAAAATTCAAACGTTATACGGTTCACGAAACGAGGATAGAGTTGAATAGAGGACTCTTGCGCTCTCTGCTTCTTCTTCTCCCCGTCCCACAATGCAACGAGATATACACGGGAGGCGATTCCACATGCGTTTCTCTCGACGCGAAAGAATGCGAAGGCCCGAGAGGAAGAAACGTTTCGGAGATGCGATATATGTATGTGTATATATATATATGTACATTGTGTGCTATTCAGACGGAACTAGTCGAGCAAATGTCTTTCAACGACGAAGAGATTATAAGAGCATAACGCATTCGGGACGGCTTTTAAATTACATCCCTCATTTGTTGTCGGAATTAATTTACAAACCCGGACCGGAGCGGAAAGTCAATTTCTCTGCGATCTGAATATGTATATCGACATTTTTGACATATCGAAGGACCACCCAGTATGTATCAATTCGCGCATGCGCATAAATCATTCCGCGAAATTCCGGCGAAAATTGGCGATGCGCCCTCGTACGATTTAACAGCACGAAAGACGAGGAATGGAGGGAAGGGAAAAAGAAAGGCTCTGCGGTGAAATATGCAGAAGCAGCGGTGTGTAGTTTTAACCGCGCGCACGCACACAGGGGCGGCTCACCCGTCAATCATACAAGGATATTCTCACAATGTGCACAAAGAAAGAATCTTTCGTTGCGCGCATCCATCCCGAAGAACCGGAGAAAGATTTGTGTTCGTCCCGTCAAACGCGCGCGCGGCTCTAATATTTTGACCACGTGTTCGAGAAGAATTGCGTAATGCCTATCTGCGATTACGCAAGTAAAGAGATGCGCTTCCTGCGACTTTCATCACGCGATGATGATTTAAAAATTTTTTTCAGTACGTAGTCGCTTTTCGTTTATCGACAAAAGTGCCTTTGATTTCTGAACACTCCATCAAACATAATAATAATAATAATAATAGCAGCTCTATTGAGTATCAATAGCATAAATAATATATTAAATAAACTAGAAAAAAAAAAAATAACTCAAAGACGAGGCATATGCTGATTCGTGTCGTTCCACTTCTTTTTTTATACGTACGACGTGACTTATCGAGAAATAAAATCACGCAAAGTCACGTATCACAAAACTGAGTAATTGTGAAATAACAAAAGATACAAAACAACTGTCACACAGTTACGCAACAGAAAAACTCACAAAAAACGCCGCGTCACGGCGTAGAGATTACGTTCGTACAGAATCACCATCGTTATCGATCGAAGATCGAGAAGAGAAACAAGAAAGAAAGCGAAGCTACGGGCGCAGAAGCTACACGAACTTTTGTACAGGCTGCCCGGGAAAGGTGACGAAGGGACGAGAGAGAGAGGTGAAGATCGGGAGAGAAAGGGCGAGGGAGGTTAAGCCGAACTAAGAATGCGGGGGAGAGAGAGAGAGCAGAGAGAGCGGGTGAAGAGTAGGGCACGGATGGTGAACAGCTGCCGATATCTGTGGTGGCCGTTTTGTGTGCCCCCATAACCCTCATACGTTCCCCTCCCAACATACGTACGTACGTCCGTTCGTCCGTTCCTGGGCGTCGAGAATAAAGGCGCGCTCGCGACCAACACGCGTGTGTGCACGCACGCGGCGTAATCCGCGTGTTCTTCGATCGAAGAAAATCTCCCGAAGTGAAGGAAGGTTGTGAGACACGTATCCCGACACGTGTTATCGATCGAAACGCTCTTCTCGTACAAGGGCGGAGGATTTCCGAATTCTCGGCGGCGAGAAAACAAACTTTTCTCCACCCTCGCCAGAAAAAACACTTGACAAAAATACAAAGAAGACAAGAACGAACGCGTTTATTTGTTCAAGAATTCTTATCGTTCTTTACAAATTGAAAAGCAAACACGCGCTTGGATTGTCAGTCTTCGGAATCGTCGGAAAATTGGAAAATTTTTCGTCGAAAATTTCGGTTAAGATCTTGACAACCTGCCTTGGTCACGTATATATGTCCTAGGAGTTTATTCGCGTTTTATTGCCGCGTCGAAAGACGATTTGCTTTTGGATGGTTTTTTCATTGCGAAAGAAAACGATTTTACGAGATAATTAACTGTTTTTCCGATACAGCGCGACTGATGTGACGCGACTGACGTCGTCATAAGCGACGCGATGGATCATCCACAATCTTCTTTTCTATTAAAGGCGACCTGGTGGTAGCGCGCGCACCACCGCACACATCCGGTCTTTCCTGTCCGCGATGACTTACGACGTTGCGCGATAGCACGAGAGGGTTGACGTTGGTGCGGGAGTGACCGCAATTTTTCATGCGAGTTTAAAAGGAAGGAACAACCCGGAACATTTGTACGTCTTGAGAGGAAAAAGTCGGAACGCGTTATATATATTCGCTTTTATTGCTCGTTGTAAACCCGTGCATATGTAAGAAGTTTTTACAACAGCCTCGTTTCCTCCGAATCTCATCAGATTTGGGTCCAAAAAACCTGCATAATGTTTTTTTTCTTTTAGATTAGCTTCAAACTACTAGCACCATCGCTTTAGAAAAAAATTTATGACAGGGAAATTCCTCGACGAGAAAACGTGCTCGGTTTAAGACACGAAAATTTCTGGTTTAGACCTGAAAATGTTTCGTACAGACCTGAACCGCAGGTTGCTTCCTATTGTAAAGTTCATATAAGTTTTACACATGTGTTGTGCAATTATTATTGTTAATAAAATTAAATATTAAAAAAAACAATAAGAAAATATAATTGAAAACTGGACAAGACCAAAAGCAAAACTGCAGAGAATATTTTCAGGAAGGATGTCTCGGGCAACAAGGACGACTGGTCACCCTAGCCCGAGAAACTGCGCCGCGCAGACGTGAAATAGATAAAAAACAAACTCGCCGAATTTGCCCTTTCGTTTTTGCTCGTCCCCCGAAGGTTGCAATCGGGAAAGGCGATTGTCGGTTGTAATAGACGCGAAATTACAACGAACGGGAAGGTTAGAGGGTGGAAGGAAAGACGAACGGATAAGCGCGAGGAGAAAAAGCGCGCGATCGCAAGGAAACCATTTACCTTCGTTTTTGCCGGGAGACGCGTAGTTTTTACGGCGCGCACGGAACACGGCGCTTCATTGCTATGCATCGCGCATGAACATCTCCGCGGTAGTTTTTAATCATGCGGTGTCTGCCGTCGTCCGTGCCACGTGCACGGACGACGTACGCATGCGCGTAAAGATCGCAATTTAGTTACTACGATAACGCGACTCGAGTTCACGCTCGAACGACAATCCACAAAAACTATCTACGCGCATTTACAGATCCCACATGTTGTTACGCCGTCAAAATTTCAAAATGTGTGCGCAAATATTCTTTTGCGCACGCGCGCGCGAAAATCAAAAGATATTTTATTAAAACACTTCCGTAAGAAATTCAAATTTTCATACGCCGCCGCGCGCGTGTCATCTCTTCCTATCAATTCCGTAATTATCTCCAAGTTCGAAGAAAAAAGAAGGGGGTGAGATTTGGAACGAAAGATTTTTATCAATTTGCCGGTTACCGTGAGATAATCGAAGATGGCGAGTATGTGCCAATGCGCGTTAAAGCCCGACCCGGGGGCCTCGCTTTTCTCCTTAATACGACCGTATCCCGACGGGTATCTCGCAGGGATTCTCATCCGGGCCCGGCGGGCCAATTAAGTCGAACGAAATGACGTGGCGTGGCCCGAGCGCGTGAGAACCGCGCGCGACGGTTTGAGGCGCGAGAACTGGTTCTGGGCCCGATCGCGCGCGGGCATCTCTCTTCCCAAGGCCCCCGTGTTTCCGACGTTAAACGCGGCGTAGATGTTGCGGAGAGAGAGCGCCTCTTCCTCGGGAGCTTGCCTGAAATTAAACGTCGGGGACAAGGAGGCCCCGGCGCGCGAGAGCTCGCCTTTTCTCGGAGGCTCTCGTCCATTCGAGAAACGCGCGGAGATCCTTCCTCTCTGTCTCTCTCTCTCCCCCCCACCCCACCGTCAGTCTCTCGACCGACCGCCGCGACTATGCTTGGCTTTTTTTTTTCAGCTTTGTTTCTTCCTCATCTTCTTCCTCTTATCCTTCGCGGGCTCGCCCCACCCTCGGCGAACGTTACGAAACGCATCCCGTCGGATCCCCGTGGATCACGAGAGGGCCACGGAATTCCACGGACGAAAAAAAAAAAGGGGCGCCCGAGTGCGTGAAAGAGCGGCGAGAGATAAGCGCTCGAGAGATCGATCGGCCGAGATGAAGGCGAGTCGAATGTACGTCACGATCGGATAGGCTCTTCATCCATTACTGACAATTATTAAGATACCGAGTGCCCCGCGAGCATCGACTGATCTAGCAGAAATGGAATGTTGTTTACTATCGGCGAGAGAGATTGAGTTCATTATGTAAATTACGAGGGGAGTGGAATTTTGTTGAAATATTTTTGTAGCCAAATATTCATGTGTGTGAAAACAAAAAAAAACAAAAAAAAGAACAAACGCCTGTTAAAATATTCGCCGGTAAAACATTCGAAGTTATTATAAATTCGCGAGATCTTGTCGAACCAAATGCGCGCAAGCGCATTTCGAAACGACATCCAACCTCTTGAGAAAAAGCAGTCTCTAAATTTTTTTTATACGAGAGAGCGGATAACAAAATCGTTGCGCGAAATTGAAACTGAACATTACATTTATCGCCGAGAGGAATGCGATTTTGCGTGTTTGATATGTAACGAAAGCGCGCAGCCTGATGAAATGAAACCTCATGTGCGCCAACGCGGCGGTGACGGCGGCGGCTCTCGGTTGCCTCTCTCAAGTGGACAATATCTTCTCGTGTTACGACGACGTTACCGCTGTCGAACAAAACAAACGATGCACACGGGACCCGCCGCCGCCGCCGCCGCCTTCGCTCGCACATGCGAGATATCGCGTTATAATTTGTTGTTACTGCCGCGACGACGTCACGTTGAAACACTCATGCGGCTCACCTTACTTTATTCCCTCCCCCCCCTCCCCACCCTTCCTTTCTCTCTTGCGGCTGCGAACATCCCGGGGCGTGTAAATCGATAGTCGGCCAAAGCCGAAAAGTGCCGTTCTTTGCTTTCTTGGTTTTTTTATTCGCGCGCGGAGAGTGTCAAACAGTGTCAGCGATAAATCTGATTAGCTTCATTTCTAAATTGTCGATGCGCGATGTGCGCGCAAGGATGCGCTCGAGCACTTCGAGGAAATTACATACATCTGCGCGCGCGAGCGGATTTCCTCGTACGAACGTGTATATCAAGTCAAACATTCATTTCTCAAGAAATGACTTTACTCTGAGAATGACGTTTGATTAAAACGTTAATCAAACAAGGAAAAACGATCGTAACACACACAGACGATTAGAAACGCGATTTTTCTCGCGATTTTTTTCTCTTCGTCATGGAAAACTTGACTTTTCGCGATGTTCATACACGTCGTCTCTTTCGTTGAAGTGACGATTTCCCGTTCGCACACGTCAGAGAGAACAAAGAAACTCAACGCTCGCGATGCTTTCGCGCCTTCACCGTTTTTATGGTTTTACTCCAAATCCCGTTAGAGGATTTCAACGTTCGCCCGGCGCTGAAAAGAAACGACAAAGCGTGTCGACGACGAACGAAGGCAGGGTCGACAACCGAAGGTTTCGATATCTCGAATTCTGTGAGAGGGCGAGGTGCGGCGGCGACGGCGGCGGCACATCCGCGCGATCAAGTGGATCGATCGAAAAAGGCAACGCGATATTTTCCTTCCGCGAAACGCCGCGACGCGAACAATGCCGCGGCACCAATGAACGATAAAAGAAGAAGAACGAAAAGTGTATCGAACAAACTATCGATTGTATCGTCCTCTCTCTCTCTCTCTCTCTTTTCTTTATCTGTTTTTTTTTCTTCTATCGCTCACCGAGATTTTATCTGCAAATTACAGCGATTCAAATTATATAACGTTATCGTAATAGTTCAACGATTTCATTTATTATGCAGTATCTTTGCTGACATCGCAATTAAACGCTCGTCAACGTCGTCACGGACGACTATCTCTCTGCAGGGGGGGAGGGAGCGGGAGGAGACAAAAGAAATTAATTTAACAGCGGGAGAAATAAACAGATCGAAAAAGAGAGAGATACAACGCGAGCGTGCAAGATGATGAAAGTCGAATTAAAAAACCGCGTCTAGATCCGAGAGATTTCTCGACAAAAAGACGCGATATAATTGAAAAAAATTGGAACATTTTCGCGTGAGTGAAAACAAAAACTGCACGCAGATAACGGAGAGATTGCGAGAGAAAACGGAAAATATATATCGCGGCGAGATACGCGGAAAGGCGGAGGTGCGGGAGAGGAAGAAGAGAAATGCACAAGTGAGTATATTCGCCGGGATGCGCGCGGAGGATGCCACTTGAATAGGAACCGGAACTCCGCGATCCGTGCTCGGAATCGACTACACGATAGCTACGCGTACGAGTCGCGCATATGAATCAGATGAAAGACAGCCGGGAGGGTTTTCTACCGCGGAGCGGAGCCAAACAGCGAGAACGAGAGAGGGAATTAGAAAAGAGACGAGTGAGAGAGAGAGAGATCGTTGGGGGAAGGAGGAAGAGGAGGTTATCGCGGCTCGTCATTGATTTCTTCGACGTTACGAAAATAAATCTGACCACACGCGTACGGGGGAAGAATGCATCGCGAACGAGACGGACAGGACGAGCGATCGCGAAACCGCAGGAACGAAGAAGTGAAAACCGCGCGACATACACACACACGCACACACACATAACGAGAGACTGAAACAGCTCTTGCGGTTTCGCGAAAAGTGGGACGATACGCGACTATCGCGGAATCGCGAAATTGACAAATATATGTTCTTCTCCGATCGAGAGAGAGAAAGAGAGAGAGACCTGCACGGATGTGCTTCAACATGCGAATGTCGTCTTCGTCGTCGGAATAAATTGCGCGGAAGCAACGACCGCTTCCCGAACGACGGTTGCTACATAGCAGCAAAAAAAAAAAATCAATATTTATAAATCGTGCAATGAAAAAAATAAATGAATTGTATATATATATATATATATATATATATATATATATATAAATCCGTGCGTTACATGAATCGTCGTGTACTTACAATCTCTAAATTTGAGCGCAAGAAAATAAATCAAGAGAAACACAGGATAGGTTTCGGGTGTGGTTGTAATCAAAACAAACCTCTCGGCTTACCGACAGCTTTATCTCTCTCTCTCTCTGTTTACTTTATTTATTATCGGCTCTCTTGTTCCGACTTTTCCGCTACAAGCGTCTCGCTTCGATTCAATTCGAATTTACAAAATTAGAAATTTTACAAATTTCTCTGTCTATTTACATTATTTTCCATCTAATCTCTCGCTCTCGAATTTCGGTGACGAAATGACCTCGAATGCACACACACACACACACACACACATATACACAGTAGTGTTTTCGTATTTTTATAAGTTGCAAGTTTTTGCACCGAGTCAACGCGCGTACACACTTTCCTGCTCTTCTTCAGTTTGTATCATTCGTGCGATATATCATACAGGATATTTGTTTAAAGGGATACGCGTTTTTCTCGCAAAAAAAGAGAGTAAAAAAGAAAAAAAAACGGAAATGTGCTCCAAACCGGGCGCACAACGCGACAGGTTCGTAATTCTCTTTGACCCTGCTAACCTTGAATCAGGCACGACGACGCGTCACATAAATGCCATCGCGTAAATACAAAAAGGGGGAATGTCCATAAACAAGGGGCGACGATAAACGTCTTCCACGCGCGATAAAACCGGAATTTTTGTTACCCTTTAACGAAGAAGAAGCGAGCCGACGCGAAATTTCCGAGTTTTCACTTCGATTCTGCTTATCTTTTGCTATCACGATATATTTTCGTGTTGAGACTCCGTTCTGTTAACGGAGAATCGAAGAATAACGGATTCGCGAGACACAATTTTGTCGCGATCGTTCGAACAATATCTCGCGAACGCGAGAGAAACGCGTTGCTGCATTTCGAGAAAATTCCAACCGGAAAGTGACGAAAAAGAAGCGAAGGTTCACCGAAAGCGGCACTAGGTGACGCGTGTACGGAAATTTATGCGTAAAATTCGCGACATCGGCTGCGACGACGAAACAAATTTTCGAGGGAGTGTAACTCTTTTGAAAAAAAAAAAAAAAAAATTGATATTCGCGATCGCGGAATTTAATTGCGAGATCGCCACACTCGTGAATTCCCTCCCCGCATACACATACATACACGACGCACACACGTGCCCAACGAACACTCCGGCTTCGTTATGGCAGAGGAGAGCCGGCTTCTTCTTGGCCGGTTTTGGACGCCTCGCGTTTCCGGAGCGTCGTGCTCTCGAAGTAGCGGAAATCGGGACGCGAGAACGGTAGCGTTCGCGTCCGCGACGTTATTACGTTTTCTAGCACTCACCGTAAGCAGCAAATTATCCTCGTCAGATCCACAGGAATCACAGGCCGTTCCTCGAGGATCACTCGCAACTCCAACCAAGACACTTCACTCGTCAGAGACGCCAGTCACTATAGGTTCGACTTGGCCGCTCAACTGCGCTTGTGCGACGCCGGCTGTGCGCGAGACCGTCGCGCCGCAGCACTGGCGCCATCCGGCGGTGATTAGCGCGAACTATCGGCGCGAATACGCGAGAACGCGCGGAAACTCGCGAATTCGAAAAAAAATAACGGCACTCTTCGCTCGCACTACACACCTCTTCTCATCACATATTTTCCACGTTCTCATCGACACTCGTATATGCTGAGCGTGAAGTTTGATAAAAAAAAACAATTTCACTTTTTGTCGGTCGTGTTTTGTTCACTCGTCGCAAAAACGAACTTCGACACTCGACTCGATTTTTATCGCTATTTTTTTACGTTCGTTCTCTCCACTCAGAATATTGAAACGAGCTCGACTCGTCGCGTAATCGTATGCATTTTATCCTGTTTCCAGGTGACGAATCGCGCGAAATCGTGATTCACATTTTTGGCAATCAACATGTCGGCGGCGGTTTCGCGAAACTCTCACTTTTTTCGAAACCACTCGATTCGATTCGCGTATATTTTATATTTTATTTACGGGCGCGGATTCGGGGCGGTCATCGTCCTGAATCGCGGACCGCGCACAAGGACGCGCGCGCGTTTCCGCGCAGGAAGCGCAGGAAATTCAACGTTAACGCGCGTGTTTCAACAGGCGCGGGAGAACGCGTGCAAACGATGGATTTTCGCGACGGAAACTGAACGTTGCGAACGTAATGGCAGTCGAACGATTTTGAAGTGCATATATATATATATATCGTTCGGCCAATCGCGTCGCTGCCGCAATTTGCCGACTACTTCGCGCCGCACTTTCAGGTCGCGCAACGATTCTGGATTAAATTAAATTATCTTCGCCGTATGTGGTTTAATAATAAAATAAATACACTTGGAAAATAAATGCGTAAAAAATATAGAAAATATACGTAAGATGTTTATAAAAAAAAAAAAAAGTAATGTTTTAAATCGTTATTTTTTCTACTTTCCTTCTTATATAGACATATATGTCTGAGTATTATCGGAGCGATCTGTAGCTCGATCGATCGATGCGGAATTACTAACCGAGAGATCGCGAGTTCGAATCTCTCAACCAGTATTCGAGTTTTACGCAGATCGCTTCCCCTCGATAAATCTTGCAACTTATCGAGGTGTAAATCTCGTGTAAAACTCTGTTACAATACGAGATTTTACACAACAGAAGTGTTTACGAACATTTCTCGTGGTTCGGAATCCACGTTAAATTGTAGGTCCCACACTACACGCTCGAATCCGCACGAGAGTATGTGTGTAAAAGAAAAGTAAAAAACGCGGCCCGTTCCTTAGAGACAATCTAATAAATTACAATAATATTACTATTAAAATGTCTCTAGCTCCGGGTCCTAATGATGAATTAAGGACAGTTTGATTAATATATGGCAGAAAGCGTAAACACCCCATAATATATTATATGATAACAAACACCACAACTGAAGGAACTAATTAATAATTAGTATTAATTAGTAATAATTATTTTTTAATAATTATATTTAACAAATTAATTATTTTAATAATTATTTGTAGAAATTAAAACAGAGCTTAAAGTCATCAATTCACCGGTGGCGGTGGTTTGTAAAATTAAAAATTGATATCACTTTTTAATTTTGTTTCGCGATCATTTTATTACTTCAATCATCTTTAACCGATCTATATAAATAACAATAAATAAAAAATATATTTTGTCTATATATAATTATTTATGTACATATATTTTTTTTGTCTTTTTACTATTTTCTATTTTCTCTTATATAGATTTCGAATCCGGTGATATTTTTTAAACATTATTTGAGCTCTCGCGGATCGTTCTCCCTCGATGATGAATCTTGCAACTTTTCCACGTGTTAATCTCTCTGCTGTGAGATTTTCAAAATGAAAAGTGTTTACGAGCATTTCTGACGGTTCGGAGTCCACGTAAAAGAAAAAAAACGTCAACTCTTAGTCCAACGTCTCGATATCGATGACGTGCAACGATAGAAAGTCTGATACGGAATGATTAAGAATTGCTATCTCTGAGTAGTTTTTTTTTAATACATATTTTTCGTATTAAAACATAAACGGAAGGTCTAGATTCTTTTTTCCGTGGCCGATATATAAAAATCCGTAGTGCGGAGAATTCAGTTTGTGAAAAAACGTCATTCCGTGCCAATATAAGCTGTGCAAAATAACCAGACGACCGCCCAGTAGAAACTGCAAATTCCAACATCCTGAAAATAAATACAAAATAAAGAATCAATTGACTTAACGTATTGTTATTTTAATTTTTTTTTTATTTTTTTGAAACTCTATTTGCTTCACCTTGAGGAACGTCCATGTCTATGCTGTCCAAAAAATCAAACGCGTAATTGTAATCGGGTCGGGACATCAAGTTGGTGGTCCATTTTGCTTTCGGGGGACGCGCGTGCAAATAGGACTTTAGATTCGATGCGTCCGCGGCGCGCAATCCTTCGAAACTCGGATTCTCGATCACGTCGCCGTTCGGACACTTAAACCAGGCTCCTCGCGGCACAATTACAGCGTTTTCCGTGATCGATTCCACGGTGCAAGCCAGTCGATCTTCCTCCTTCAGTTCTTTCGGCAGCGGACCCTGTCGTGTGAATTTTGCATTTGTTTACACGCTTTTCTAAGAAACAAAAATAACAATTGGGAGAAGAGTTACGTCGTAATAAATCTTGGGATCTTCGTTCGGCGGAAACGGCGGATTGACGTCGTACACGTTAGCGACGATGGACGGATCGCCTTCGAATTTGTTGATCGCCAACGGACTCAAGAATCGTCCGCATTTCGTCGCTTTCGGTAACAGCAGCCAGTTCAGACCGTCCGTGCTGTAAATAAATAAAATAAATGCAAAGGAAAAAACAGTTTTTCTCCACTTATTTGCATTCTTTTTGTTTTAAAGAAAAAAAAACAAACAAGCTCACGCAGATTTTTTTGGTAAAAATTAAATAACGTTAAGACATTAACAATGGCTGTTAATAAATTAATAAATAAAGTTACACATTACATACACATCATCAGCAGTGTTTTGCTTCAAACAGCCATTGTTAATGTCTTAACGTTATTTAATTTTTAAAACATTTGAAGCTGACTACATCTATCATTATTTATTTATTTTTTTGGTAAAATTACGAGTTTTCGTCTCTAAAGTTGAAGATTGACTTTCATATCAAATGTTCAACGTGCGGTTGAGATAAAAAAAAAAAAAAAAGAGAGCCCGTAATTTTCACATAACAAACTTGAAAGATCTCTTGCCTATAATAGTATCTCTGGCCGTTCATGCAATCTTTCTCGTAGCCGTACGCTACGTGATAGTCGTTTCGAAGACCGTTGATTCTGCCCCAGTAATAACATCTTCGAAAATGATTCTCCGTCTGCAAAATAAGTAACGAATTCTGCAGCAGCTGCGAGCTCTCAGTGCTTATGCAAATACCGGCGCAACCGAGCACGTCCAAAGTTTCCAACAGCTTCGAGCAATCCATTTTGTGTGTTCACAAACTCGAAAGTTTCCGGCTCGAAAGTTCTTCTTTCATATGTTTCCTCGGGCTATGTTTTTGCCGCGCGCGAATTTCATGTTTTATTTAACAATATTTCTCATCCTATTCAAATGTTTTTTTTTTTTTTTTTCCGATAGTTAAAGGCCTTCACCGTTTTTGTTGATCCTTGTTCGTTATTGCCATATTGATTTTAGATCGTCTCTATGTTTGTGTCTGGTTCTCAACGCGCGACACGTGAGCGAGCGGATATTGTGTGTACATTTTTTTGCAAAGCGCGCAGTCGTTCCGACGTTTGTTGACAAAGATCCGAAACTGATTTAAATCGCAATAAAAATGTCGTCGGACGAGGAAAACGACGACGTGCTGCAGGATCTGGAGGAAATACGAGACAAAATGATGAACACTCCACGCAACGAACGCATGCAAGTGAGCGCCTGGGAGGACGACGATGACGGCGTGGAAGCGGAGCGTAACGCGAAAGGTTAGGATTCTGACAAGACGAGTCCTGCTCCGAGTTTGAACTATTAATTGCGCTTGCGAAACAAAATCAAGTAACAGAAATAGCGTCTGCGATGTTAAATATCTAAGAAATATACTCTGTAGTTCGTAACAAGTAGTTTGTTAAGTTGTTGCGTTTCTCTTCCAGAACCGGATGAGAAAGCCATGCTAAGTGCCGCTGAGGAGGGAAATCTGGAAAAAGTTAAGACTTTGTTGAGCAAAAATCGTCTTCTACTGAAGTGCACTGACAAAGACGGCTACACTCCCCTTCATAGAGCTTGCTACGCCGATAATGTAAAAGTGGTAGAGGTAATTTTGGAAAGGATTCTCCTTTTGTCTTCTTGTATTCTTAAGAAAAAAAAAAAAACAAGCCAGATAACATTTTGTGAGCAAAATCGTATCCCGGTGCGTCGTCATATGAACAGCATATAATCAGTAAATCTAGACAGCATTTTGTTACGTGAATATCCAGTCACCACACACAAGAACGACTCATTCATCCTGAGTGTGTAATACACTGTCAAATTGAGAGTAAATAACTTGTTATATGTAAATAACTTTGTAATAACTTTGTAATAACTTGTAAATGTGTCAGCAATTTGTGCGTTACTTGTTGGTATATTGGATACACATATTAGATATTTAACGCGCGCAAATCTTGCACGCGAGAAATGTTATCTGAGAATTACATACAGTGATGGTATTTTGTTTCTTGCTAGTATTTGCTGGAAATGGGAGCAAGGCTGGACGCTAAGACTCAGGACGAGTGGCAACCTCTACATTCCGCGTGTTGCTGGAACAATGTGGAATGCGCCCTGACTTTGATCTCGTGCGGCGCGGACGTAAACGCCAGGAGCAAAGGGGATCAAACACCTTTGCATCTACTCTGCGCCAGTTCTCACAATTCTCCCGCTCTTCAACTCTTTCTGTTGCATCCGGACACAGATTTCTCTATACTGAACTCGAGCGGAGACACCGCGGCTATGATCGCAAGAAGAACAACGAAATTCTATCCGATATTCGAGATAACCGAGCCCTGTCTGAACGAGATTTAAAGTAAGTAATTTTCCACGTCTGTGTCCAAATGAGAGAGACACGCTAAGTAAGTATTTTACGTGTAGTATATATTTTATTTAATATACACATATTGTTACATACAAACACACATGTCACAGGAGTAACTGAGCAAAGAATTGAGAAATGAGTGCAATTTTTACGTATATCTTTGTTATATTGCAATGTGTTACTTTATATAAAAAAAAACTTTACGCTTATATAAATTAGTGACATGATTCGCATGGAAAAACACAATATGCATTTTACGATATAAAAGTATATATAAAAATATAGCAACTCGTATACATTAATTAGGAATATACAATTATTATTACGTTGGAAGAGAATCTCGAGATACAAAAAAAAAAAAAAATAATAATACTTTAAATACAATTGTTCGCTTTGTCCTCAATACATGTCATGATTACGATTGAGAGTAAAATAGATTCGCGTGTGTGTGTGTAAATAATCGTTAATTAACATTAAAACAAATCTAAAGTAACGAGCGCAGAAAAACAATCATCACAATTCATCGAACGACAATTCGTACGTGTACACAGATCAGAACGACGTTAAGTTAACAAACTTCGGGGTGCCGTGGCTAAGGCGCTTAGATCCTTCCCATATGAGAATAGTAGAATCGTCCGTAACTGCGTACAAATGATGCTGATCCAAAGACCACGCGACGGCAATTATTGCACCGCAATCTTTCACGTTACTTGTTATTTCTCGAACCAATCGTAGGTCCCAACTGCTCCATAGCCTGCGTTTCAAAGACGTTTTTGTTTTGATCATTTGTTTTTATACATGTAATGAATATTTTTTAACGTACCTTATTATTCCGTTATCTAAACCAGTTGCAATAACATTGACAGAAACACCTTCCGGCGCGTTGCTATAACAAAGAGCCGTTATACGTCTTCTAGATAAAACAGCGCCCACCGCTCTCGCATTTATGGTGTAAACTCTCAACTCGGATTGATCGGCAATCGCGTTGCTCTCCGACTTGGGAATGTCGCAATTAATTGCTATATCTCCGAGTGTCTCGCTGATGCACAAATGGTGTACGGGATAACCTTGATCGTTGACTATTGATCTCACATACGTCAAACTGTTTCAAAATATATAAATATTTAGAAAAACAGTGTAAAGAAAGAGAACTAGTTAAATAAAATTCATCATCAAACTTTATCATTTTTATATCGTTTTATTTTGTACGTTACCTGTTCAAATCCCAAATAACAATGACGCCGCTGCTGTCGCCCGAGCAGACAATGCTAAATGCTCGCGACAGAGATATCGCTGTCACGCGACTTCTATGAGCCAAAAGCACCGTCGCGGATGCCGAATTGAATTTGAATTTGCCCGTAGCCTCGATGGTGTAAGTGTGCACCGTGATTCTGCCTGACAAATGCCCGGTCCAAAGTTGTCCGCAATCGGGAGCAGATCCCAGTGTTGTGATCTAACAATTAGACGTTATGTATTTTTTATTTGTATTTTTTTTTTTTAAAGAAATAAAATAACTGTAACGATATCATATAATCTCAATATTTTCAACATCATCGATGTGTTGTACGTTTCGTTTTTAATCTTGTCTTATTTACAATATACGCGCTAAGATACTTACGGGATCAAGACCTGGCGATTTAATTAAAGGCCTTGGGGGTTGTTCCTTCTTACATTTTAATCTAACGATTCCGTCTGTTCCGCTCCATAAAGCTAACGCAGCACCCAACACAGACATACCGCTCAACATGCTGCCACCTGACAACGTAAGAGGCTTAAATTCGTATTTATATCTCCGAAGCTTCGGGACGCGATTTAATGCGCAATAATCGCGATATAAATCAACAACCTTTCTCTTTGGTGTATCCCAGTAGAAGCGCGGAATGAGCAGGTAAGCCGAAAACGTCACCGGTTGTCAGAGGAACCAGTGAAGCTAACGGGGTTCTGTGCTTCTCCTTCCAGCACTGAAAAGCGTCGTTGCCAGGCGCGCCCACGTAATTTCCCCACTTTATACCTGCGCGGTATATTTATTCAATATATTGTATTTAAATGAAAAACCCTCTCTCACGTAATATTTATATTATTTTTTATTCGCATTACCATTGATTCCCTCGATAACCTGAGGCGTTTGGTTGCGAAACGCGTCTGCGTCGAGATTGTGAACCAACGGATGAGCAGCTTTGAACAACTGTGCGGGCGTTTGGCCGTAAGTTCGCACCATGGTTTCCCAAGCCTGACGTTCCAACGGGTCGGCTATTTGCTCCACGTCGAATCCGTAATAAGTCTATAAAAAAAAAAAACGAGTGTAAATTATTAACAAATATACTTTGTTTGTTCAACGCGACGCAGCGCAAAGACAACGTACAGCAGGATGGAAAACATTTATAGCCTCTACGGCCGCTCTTCCTCTCTGTCTGAATCCGAAGACCAGGTCGATCCAATAGGGCAGTAACACTCTCGTGATATCCGATTCCAGCGCGGCTCTGTGCACCAGTATGAAGATGCGCGCGTCGCCGCCGCACCACTTCGGCAATTCGACGTCTCCGACTCTGTTGCCATTTTGTCTGAGGCCAAAATTAAAACCTGTAACAAACATCAGTTGCAACATAGTTTACACGCGCATTTGTTTCTCTTTTCGGAATCAATGTATGCATTCTAGTCTGATCTACCTTCGGAGTTCAACAAAAATTCCGGCAAATAAAAGAATTCCGGTATCAGTTCCTTCACGTCTGTTGTCGAGTCGCAACTAGTTAATCTCCATGTTGTCGCTAACGCGTGGAACGTTCGGTCAGGAATATCAAAATTATTATCTAAAAACAAAGCGCAGATTTTCTAGTGCAATAAAAATCGAGATGTCGATGAAAAATAAATTATTGTAGAAGAACAGTCTTTTCTCTATTACCTTGATAGGACAGAAACATGCTGGTGAACGGTGGAAGTCGTACCAGGAAATGTAACACGGTTCCGGAATTGCTATAATGAGACCCGTAATGGAATGGTCCTTGATTTAAGGCGATCAGATTCAATCCCTCTTTCAAGGTTTGCTTCAGGTACTACATGAAAATATTTTATTACTTAAAGAATCTCTCTGTAACAACATTTAATATTTTTTTCCGCTTTAAATTGCTTACATTGTAATTGTCTATGTAGTGCTGCTCGTTCTTTTTGTCCTGCACAGCCATCGGACGTTTGAAGTTTCTGCAAAATATACACACACACACACGTGTACATATTTATATTTTCACATAAGAATTATCCGCTCGTATGAGTTGTTCGAAATTTACCGATAAATCTTGTAGTTTTTCAGATCGATCTTTTCGCTAACGTAGTCCGCCAGAACAAACGGAAACACGGGATACTGCATCAGATCGTTGTACGAGCGACCTGCCAGTTTGTTCAAGCGAGTTATGTATTCCCAGTTAGTGAGCGCGCCGCTTCTCCACAAGGCCAGAGCCTCTCCCAAATCGTCACCGGGTACGCGCCTGGGCAAATTGCAGGCGGACAGTTCGGCCTCAAACTCGTCTCTTTCCTTGGACGAGTTAAACGCCAATAAATACGTCTTGCCGGTAATGAGAAAGATCTCGATCGCTATCTCTTTTAGTTGGTATCTCCTTTTGTACAGTTCGCGAATATCCTCAAGACGCCAGGCGGTACCACCGGCCACAGCCAAATCGAAACCACCCAGTGCTATCTGCAATTGACGATGATGATTGAAGACCATTCCGAGTTGATTTATTAGATCGCGGAATTAGATCAAGATGAGACAAGTCACTCACGTCCGTATGTAACGGCATATCTGGATTGTCCGGAACGAAATACACGCACGTCTCGCCGATGAGAACTTCGCCGGCCAATTCGGCTCTGGGTGTGACGACTTTCGCCTGAGACATTTTGCGTATTTTCTCGCTCGTGTGTAACCGTTCGATTAACGCCGCGGCGTTGGCATCTTCACGAGCACTGACAAATAAATACGACAACGGCATTTCGATGTTGAACGGTGCTGTAAGAACATAAAAGTTTTAATTTAAAAAAATTAGGAAGTGTAGCTTATGGAGAGAGATTTACTTTTCATTATATTTTTGATATAAAATGTTTGTCTCCACGAACCCAATCTATTTTGATATTCAGGCAAGAAGAATCTCTTGTCGATCTTCAAGTGACACCTTTGGAGTCTTATTCTGACTCTCCCGGGGCCTTCGGTCGGGTCCAGCTCCCAATTTTTCGGATAGCTCTCGGGAAAATGCCAGGGCGCCCGCTCGTGTGTTAATCGTTTGGCTATGTCTCTCCATCTGGCCACCGCCTGGGCCTCCAGCGCTCGTGTGTGCTTCAACTGCTCCATCAACACTTTTCGCTCTTGATTTTGTTCCTCGACAACCGAACGCGTTATAGCCATGGCGCTTTCGACCAATTGTTTCGCCAGCGTGTCGAATCTCCTGCTGATTCTGACATAAAATTACGTCGTTAATTTCCTCAATATAAAATACATAAATCAGCATCTGAGAAAGAAACACGACATGTGTTTACCTTAGAAGTTCGGGATAATTTTTTATGCTAACGTCACATTCCAAAGAGAAATCTCGACGTAACAGAGCCAACTCGTCGTTCCACGCTTCTGAGTTAGCTTGTTCCAGTCCTTTGGCGATGTTCCATATACGCAGAGCCTCTCTGAATTCCGCGCAAATTCTCGCGTCGGCACTTGGCATCTCGTCCCGTTTTTGTAACAAATCCCAGAAGAACACAGTAAATTTTTGCTCCATCTGGGGATATTGCAAATAATATACGTTTTTATCATGTAAATTTTAATGTAAAATACAAATTTTATAATAAATACAACAAATAAAAAAATGTTACAATAAAATAAATAAAATATGATAAATTTCAGTTGATTAATTAAAATGCGAAATGTACCTGCGGATGAACTTCCAAAATGCACGACAGAATTTCGCGAGCTCTCGGCTCTTCCATTACAGATCTAACGGCGTACACTCTCGTGTTGATACTCTGATGCGGTTCCAGCAACCACACCATAATCCTAGCCGTATTCTTTCTCAAAGCTGGTTTCACAGATGCGAGCCACGTGCTGCTCCAGTTGTTTTTCTTTTCCAACGGAGTGCATAAACTGTGCAAGAGAATAGAAAACAATCTTCTTGTTAAGTGCAATTCGTTGACGGACGGCGGCGTGTCGGCGGTCGTTATAAATTCGACCGCGCGTGTCACGATGTTGTAAAAACGATCGTTTAGCTCTCCTTTGCTGGGTTCACGCAGTACCGTCGATAAATTCGGTTGCAAGTTCGTGTAACTGGACGAGCGAGATCCGCGATCGCTTTGCTCGCTTGAAGTTGTAAGACCTGGAATTTTTTTTTTTTTGTTTGTGAGTAAAACACATGACCGAGAGCTTGTTTTTAAAATATAACGCGATTACCTGACGTAAAATGAGATGCCGAAGCTAAATAAGAAGCTGTGCTGCGTAAACGGAATCCCGAAGGGTTCGACATCTTAGTCGCGAGAACGTCCAACTCTCCATCAAACAACGCAACCTGAGCGTCTCGTATGACTACGCAAGTTGCGCTTGCGCAACTTTGCAGCTTCTCCGAAAGTTCCGTGTAATCGAGTATCACGTGCAGATCCAATAACGCTTGCATCTGATGACTACCCGGCAATTCGAGAAGCTTGGAAGCGATCGCCACTAACAACACGTGAATGTCACGATGAAGGGACGTTGAGCTCGCTTTGCTCGCAGCCCCGACCAGAGCCTGTGCCAAAGACTCGATCAAACCTTGTTCCAGAAGCTCCTTCAGTGCGTTTGTGTTCTAAGGTGACAAAAATTTAATTTGCTCGTGGTGCTTTTAACGTTTTGATGATCAAAGAACATTCATTTTTTGCCGTACTTTACCTTCGCAATTATTTCGTTTATAAACGACACTATTGATCTGGCCACGTTCGGATCGGAGTTTGCACTCTTCGCGACCATCGCCATTAACGGCGGCATTGCCGCCAGAGTCGGACCTCGCAGGACCAGGTTCTCCAAAGCGACAGTTAACGATTCGCTTCCGGGATACAGAGCTATTTGATTTCCCAGATGCATGAAGTACTTCTGCTTTATGAACTTGTTGACTTCTTCGTCGCTGGCACGTTGCAGATAGGCTTGTATCACCTATAGGATATCACGAGGCAGCGATGAGACATTTCGCTCTTCCTCTGTGATAAGAATTGTGCAATACGTGACGTTAGAGAATTGTTTACCTTGATCAATGCCGTGCGTACTCGGACGTCGGGGTCATTGGCCAAGACCAACAGCAGTTCGGCTCTCAAAACGTGCTTCAGCATTGATCCAACTTCACAGTCGGGCAGGACTCTCACCGCATCTCTAAGTAACAGCAGCAATCCCTCGCAGACCAAACCTTGGCAGGCTCGTTTGACATTCGCGTAAGTTGACTGTTTTCCCTGTGCGATGATCGAATCAATTTAATCATCTGAAAGAAATCGGATCTACTCTCGATTACGTACGTTACTTTGAAGAGAAGATCCGTCGCTAGCCGAAATCCCGGAATCTTCGCCGCTGACATCCTTCTCCGACGACGCAGTTTTGCGATCCTTCTTCTTGGGACTTCGAGTTTTTTGAATCTGAAAAAAAAAACGAACGTAACGTCTCTCTATTCTAATTTACTGAATAAAAATACTTTGTAACAGAAAACGCGCAAACGTCGCACCTGCTCGTTCGTTAGCGCTTTGCTCAACTTGTCACTTTCCACGACTACGCCCGACGAGTCGTCAGAGGAAATGATGATCATGTTATCGTTTGGTTTTGTCAGACTCGTTTTTCTCTCTTTGAGCGGCGGCAACATGAAGTACATGTTGTGTCGCAAATGAGTGATGTACGTGTCCGAAGCCTGATGAACGAGAACGAGGTAATCGGTGATGGCGATTAAATGTGAAAGCTCCGGCGGCGCGCCCATTAAGGCACGTATCAGCTCCACTATAGCGGTCGCGATATTCGAATCCAACATGGCATTTACTTCGTCATTTAACTCGTACATAAAGTGTTCCTACGAAAGGACAAAATTGTAACGATATGAAGTACACGTACATCGGTTTGTACAGCGTTTCTGTGAAAGTGTATTTCACTTACCTTGCACATAGTAAGGATCGTGTTCACGATACCGACCCTGTTCAATTGAGACGCGTTGAATTCGCGTTGCGAGTGTTGATCCCGAAGCAGGAACAACAGTGCTTGCAACAGCAAACTCAACGTGTCGTGTTTCGCCCAGGCTCTCCAAGTGCTAAGCGCGGCCTTGATCAACTCCGGGTCTGTGATAACAGCCTCGCAATTTTGCGAGATCGAGTGATTGCTGCTGTTGACGTCCACGACGATGGTCGGACTGTCGCACGCTGCATCCAGCATCGCCTGCAGAATATGTCTGCCCGCGTGACATCGTGAAGATTCCAGAACACGCAGAATCAACGACGTCCCGTTGTCCGCTCGGTACTGATTCAGAAGTTCTGAATCACTACGAACAAGATGCAGGACTGTGGAGAGAGCCAGAGCTTGCTCTTCCTCAGTAGAATTCAATTCGACCACCTAAATATTTATAAAAGTTTTAGCACGTGTTTTAATTATATTTTAAATAATATTTAAATTTATATAAATTATACATAAATATTATTATTATACAAGTTAAAATTTTATTTAAAATTATTATTTATATATTTCATTATATTACACAGAATAGTTAGCAAAAAAGTTTGAAACATAAAAATAAATAAAACACAAAACAATCATAAAAAATTAAAAAACTAAACTTACTCTGGCGAAAAGATACAAAAATACCGGCACACCGCCCGTCAAAATCGCGGACGGTATAAGTCCGCGGTATTGCTGACTGCCTAATCGAGCAGACACAATCGAGGGTATCGACAGAGGTGGTTGCTGCGACACCCTGTGCTCCGGTACTGAGACGACTCTAAAACCTGATTGGCCCGGAAAGATATTTCTTATAACAGCTGCAAAAATATTTCACGAGATGTACGATCAACATATAATCAAAAGTCCAGTAAAAATGTTAATACAGTTGACACATCGCTCACCAGCGGAGTTGGCCATAGCTTGGGGATATAAGTGCACGATGTTAGGATTTTGCGCTTCGTAACTCAGAAGCAAATTATCTTGCAACTCGCTGAGATGCGAGTTCGTCGCGTACATGACGGCGTCCCAGTCGATTTGCGACTCCGACATCACAGTTTCGACGGGACGTCTCAAATAAGTGCCGCCGTAAGATTTTCGCCGGTTTGCATCGAATTTGCCGCTTTCTACAGAGCGTGAAAGTTACGATTAAATTATCAAAGTTCATGGAAACATCAATTATTTAATGAAAAAAAAATTATCTATATTAAATCATCTATGTGGATAACATTGCTGACCATATTTTACTTCACGAACACCATTCAGTGCGCCAGATGTAATGAGAGGCGCGAAATCTGGTCTCACTATATCCAAAACACAATCCGCCAAGTTGGTGTAATTCGGTCCGAAACTTGCCAGATACAACGCACGCTCTTGCGTGAACACCGGACACCTGGAAATTAAATTTAGATGCACATTCGATTACGTCGCACGAGAATTACGTGACTTTGACGTTGAATACCAAAACAATGTACCTAAAGACCATTAAATTCCCGAGGTACCATGCGCCAATACTGCTCGACCCGATTTGACCTAACAAAATACACGTAGTACCAGGTTTTCTCACCAGTAAACCGTCAAACGGTAATTGAGTATTGACTTCCCGCCAACCGTCCACCCAGAGCGTAACTTCGATCACGGCACTGCGTTTGTTTAAGACAGTATCTTTAAAGTTCAATGTCAAGTGATGCCATTGTCCCGATGAGAGTATACCGTTTATCGTTGTCTCAGAAATCGTGCGATTTGTCTTATCGTCCGGACGAGTGAGTCGTAAAATTAGTTTATCTGATAAACGAACAAAATCAACATCAGTGCGAAGTTTCATTTTCAAGAGTTTACAAATAAGACGTAAGACTAGACTATTACTTGATTTCAGATCGAGCCAAGATTCTAGAACCAAAGATTCGAAGCCAATGGACATCAAATGTAATATTGACGTTGGCGCGGGTGGCGACGTGGAACCTGCCGCAACTATAATCAGAAAAAAATCAGATTTGAATTTTTTCGTCACTATTTCAAATGAAATATTTGAATTTATAGAATGAATATAAGAATTTTCTCCGCCAACCTTCTCGACTCCAATTGTCAGAAAGAATATCCCAGTCAGACAGGCTCTCGCTGTTCGAATTGAACAACTGCGAGGCGTTATAGACCGTCGCGCGGCCACCAATTGGCAATCCTCTTTCCACTCTTAACCACATGGAAACGGAACAGCCGTTCAACCACACAGGCCAGGCGAGTTCCGATCCGACGGGCAAACACACGGCGTGCACGGACCACGGGCTGCAAATCTCAGCAGCGAGATGCTTCTTTCGGAAATTGTTTACGAGATTCTCGGCTTTCTCCAGATTCTTGTGCTCTTCCGTCTGGACTTTCAGCGACGATTTTATATTGCACTGCATGGGAAACGACAGAATGAAGTTCGGTTGAGGTCGCGCCGCCAGCACCAAGTGATACAGCGGTCCCAACAACGATAACAACGGTGGTTTCTTCACTTTGAAAAATGACAAATACGTGATCAGCTCCGTCGGTGAAATCGATTGCGACGCCAACAACGTAAACACGTCCAACGCTGCAAGTTTTAAATCTGAAAAATTCCAACATTGTATTCAACATTAAAAAAACCACGCATATATTTTCGTCGCATGAATGCGCTAAGACTGACCTTGATAATGAGGATCATTTTTGGTAAACACGTCTCTAAAGCCATTCAATATTTTCGTGATCATTCCCGATGCCGCGAGAGCGGCACAACTTGAGGCACTTTCTCGACAAGTAACAGCGACTCTTCGCAATCCGCCAGTTATTATCGATCCTCTCTCTAAATCTAAACCTCTGTAAAAAAAAAAAAAAAAAAACAACTTTGTAACTACATAAAAAAAAATAAATATACAAAAAAATAAATATAAAATCTAAGTTCAAGTATCAAATCAACTTATGTAGAGCCTATGCAGGATGTTGTGCAGATAAATAATAAATCTTCATATGTTTCGAAATGTTTCGACTTTTATTTCAAGTCCTTATCAATCGAATCTTATTTAAAATTATCATTAGAATGTGAAATAATGGTCAATCATAAAAATCGAGTACCTTAAACAAGTCTTGTCTGAACAAACTGTGAGTCGATACAGTATCGACTGTTCAGACAAGACTTGTTTGAAATAAAAGTCGAAACGTTTCGAAACATATAAAGATTTATTATTTATCCGCACAACATCCTGCATAGGCTCTACATAGCCATAAGTTGATTTGATACTTGAATTTTGAAAGAGAGCCATAGGTGACTCCTCATTTCTTCACTTTATTATAAAATCTATTTTATATATATAAAAAATATAAAACTATATTCTTGAAAGTTCTCTTACTGTTCACTGAAATGTATCAAAAGATCTATCGCCAAGGAACATAAAGCAGGATGAGCGTGAGCGTGACCTCTCGGCTCGATCACAGGTCCGAGTGGATTGCTTCTCTTACGAGCGCTACTACTGGAACTTTTTGCAGGCACTTCGGTGTCCGCTTCGTATCCGTCGTCAGCGGATACGTATTCACCGCCACTACTGTCCTCCGCGCCGTAATCTGACAGAACCTCCAACGTTGCGGTTGACAACTGCGAGGTAAAAAATAAAAAAAAACAAGCTTGACATCGATAGAGTCAACCGAAAAGTCTTTTAATCTCGTTAAAAAAAAAAAAAAATGAATAAATAAAAACACGATGTTACAAAATCATCATAATAATTACTCTGGGACGCGGTTGCGGCGGTACGCTGTTTTCTTGCGCCGGTTTTAGCATGGAGACTTTCAACATCGCGTCCACTATCACAGCTATTCCACGACCGAGCGTTATTCCGGCATTCATTAATACCCTTCTCAGTTCCATGACCACGTCACAGTCATCTGCATCACACAGAACACACTTGTGACACAAGCGAATAGCTTCAATGAAGATAAAAAAAAAAAAAAAACGCAAATATCAAACAACAACTCTCGACGCGGTGAATGAAAAAAATAATTCCGTTCAATAAAAGAACGACGTGTACGACGAGCAATCGAGATTTCAAAAAACGAAACGTGTTCGCCACAGTCGCCTATGTCGATCTACGAATCTCTCTGAACTGTTTTTTCGCCGAGCAAAACATGAGCGCGAAATACATTCTTCGAATCCGTAATCCCGCAGCTGCGCGATATTGCATGCATACGTAATCGGCGTCGTGCGTACGTTACGCGCTTTATTTTAATCGCATTCGTAATACACAAACAACACACTTACACGACGGAGACGTCAGGCAACATGTAATCAGAGCCTCGAAGAGTTTGTTTGCCGGTTTGCTGGTATCTAGAGAAAATTGCAATTAAGAAGTTCGTTACTGCGAGCTGATGATAAAGTTTCCTCGAAATGTTATCGCGTGTTATATTGCAACTACCTTCAATACTGTCCGTGGCGATGCCCACAGCTAACAACTTGAACAAATCCAACGACTTCCTGGATATTGGATGCGCGGACAGTTCGGCGCGAAATTTCGGGCTGCACAGCGCGACACCCGCGGCTGCCCTCCACGCGGCGCTGGCCTGATACAGGCTAAACTTCTTGAACGACGCGTTGACGCACACTCGCTCTATAAGAGTATGAAGATTCTCGAATGAGTTCGAACTTACTACGACGTCTATCGTATCAGTCTTGTTCTCTGATTGCTCGCGACGAATATCACTTTTTGACTGCTGCGTCGAGGCTGGCGCGCGCTCCTCATCGTCGACCGTTTTCCTGACGATTTTCGCGGACAAATCTTGGACTTTCCGATTGTCGTCGAATGTTTCGATTTGCTGATTCGCATCCTGTTCCCGCATCTCCGATTTATCGGAACACAGCAATTTGCTCAGCAATTTGTCCGTTTCTTTATCGAGAGATTCAAAGAGGGACTTCGTAGCCGACATCTGAACGTCGTTCGCATCGATTTCCAATTCCTCGCGACACATCTTCCGAATTTCTATGGCCACGGCGACTTCGAGAAGAGCGTAAACGCACTTGGTGAACGCCGCGTCCGACATCAACGGCAGTATCTCGCTCAGTCCGTTTATCTCCATAAACTTGTTGCACATCTGCGCGTTCACGATTAAACACGACGTGACGGATATGCAGGATTGCAGAAGGAACTTGGCGGTCACGTCGCCGTTGTCGGCCGCGTAACACGCCTTGGCGCGCAGGAGAGTCGGATAGAAGACCTTGAAGAGAAGCTGCTCTCTGACGTGAAAGCGGGAACTAGGTGTGACTTTGAGCAGATGCGCCATGACGGTGTAGCAGAGGGTCGG
Organism: Pseudomyrmex gracilis; assembly: GCF_002006095.1. Taxonomy (NCBI): domain Eukaryota; kingdom Metazoa; phylum Arthropoda; class Insecta; order Hymenoptera; family Formicidae; genus Pseudomyrmex; species Pseudomyrmex gracilis. Next base: position 359,749 of record NW_018020635.1, read on the forward strand.
GTCGCTCGGGCTCAGCAAATCGACGTACATTTCCAGGAAATCCCACGAGTAATCCACCGGTCGGTCACAGATCAGACACGCGTTTGTAATCGAATAAGCGCCCAGTTCTTTGAAGACTGTACGCTCGAGAAACGTCACGACCGACGCGTAGGTGAGAGAGTCGCGTTTCCCGAGAAAGGCCACGATGTTCGAGAAGATTATCCTCGGCGGGAAACAGCAGCACGTGCCCGTTGCGGTGATGACGTTGATCAGTCTCACTTTCAGCTCGTTCGCGAACAGATGAGACTCCCTCAGCAAACTTATGAGCGTCATGAACAGCGAGGAGATGCAGCACGCTTGTTTGTCGGTCGATTCGGAGTACGGTGATCCCAGCGTGTTCGAGTGATGATAATTCTGAGCGCCGTTAACGCAGGACTTGTGCTTGGTCTTGCAGCACTGAGAGACGTGAGAAAGATCGTGGCGAACACGCTTCAGGTCGCTGGTAAGCGCGCCTATCATGTCGATTATTTTCTTGGCGCGCACTATCGACTTCGCAGGATCGACGCTGGGCAAGTCGACGATCGCGAACACAGTTCTCTCGACGAGCTTGCCGTCCTGACTCTCGACGAAGAGCTGAAACAGCTCGAGAAAATCCGACAGCTTGTCGATGTTGCTTCCTCGTTGATGCAACAGACAATAGAGAAACGCGACGATCCCGTAGATAGTGGCAAATATGAACTCCTGCAAAAGCGAACCTTCCTCCGGCTCCAACACGTTCACCGGTTTGCTACAGGCGTCTTCCAACAGTCTCAGAGTCATCGGTAACAAACCGTTGTGAATCACTGCCGTGGTGGGCTCGTCGGCCCTCAAAGCTCGCTCCAGAGCCATCAGCATCAGCTTGGCGGTTGACGCTTTCAGAATGGCGCATTCTTTGACGCTGAAATTGCTGCCGTCCAGCTGCAGCGACCACAGAGTGTCCACAGCAAACTTCAGCACTTGCACAGCGGGCGTTTGTTCGGCAGGTGTGTCATAATCGCGCAAACCCTGGAGCAGCTGAATGATCAACAAACTGATCTCAAAGTTGCTGATTCTGGCGCCCAGCACGTTTTGGATTCTCTCGTCGATGTAGTCGCGCGGCGTTTTTCTCACAGGACGTGCCGGAAGTTGGTAAAGTTCGGCCTGCCACCTCTGCTCTTCGTCGCTCCTGACAATCGACGTGAAATACTCGAAGTCCATCGGATTCAGGCGGATCTTCAGTGTGAGGGAACGCGCCGGGTCGACGCCATCCGTCGGTGTCTCGGACTCGCTGGTTGTCATGTCATCGGGCATGTTGCGCCGCGCTTCTAAGATTCTCTTCTGCTTGTGATTGGAGTTTTGGTGAACTTTTGCGGCTCCCGTGTTGACGTGTTTGCGAGCATATCTTCTGCGCAGCGGCGCATTGCTCTCGTGCGAGAAACTCCTGCGACCGGAACCCTTGGCGCTCTTGCGTCTCGCGCGCGGCACAATGTCAATCGTGTCGACGGTATCGTCGTTACTGCGAAACCTCACGTACGGATTGCGTGTAGGCGACCCGCCGTTGGCGGGCAACTCGCCGCGAGATTTTTGCAATCCGGACAAACCGGCCTTCTCTTGGAGCGCGACCGGATAGAGAGCGACCAACAGCGCGACCAGCTCGCGACCGCAAGACAGACCGCGTACGCCCAGCAGATCCAGAACCGCCAGATAACGCCAACCGCGATCCTGGACCAAATATCTGCGCAGGCCGACCAGCTCGACGTTGTCGTTTCTTTTCCCACACAGCTCATGCACGTCCGAGAGCAGCTCGCAGGCCACGAGAGTCGACACGCCGCCGCCGCCAATTGAGCTGAAAGAAAAGTTCACACGCGATGTAACATGTTTTTCCGCACAGTAGTCGAGTTATCAGGTGCGAGTCGCGACGTATTACGGCGCGCACGTATCTATTCTGGTACATTGTTGCTTGGTATTTGTTACACTGAACAGGAAAAATATATCTTGAGGTGTTTCAAAAGATAATTACAATGGATTACAAGAGAACGGAGAAAGGTGACAAAAAAAAAAAATTAAATCAATGAAGGTAATAACAAAAAATGTTTTCTTGGCAAAGATACGCGGAAAGACGTACAACAAACCAAAGAACTGAATTAAGCTGACGTAAAAGTAATTCACCGCAACCGCAGCGGCGCGATCGAATGTTCACGCGTGAGATGGCAACAAGACGTGGAGCAAGTCTGTGTAAACCTGAGCACCGTGTAATCGGATATATGAGTTTCTCCGTAAAATATTGTGTAAACTCGGACTTGAGAAAAATCAATGCGCAAAAATGAATCGCGGATTAACAAACAACGCAACGAGAGTTTTCTTACCAAAAAGACAAAACATCTTTTACGTCTTTGCCTTCGTTAATCTGCGCGAGTAATTCCGCAAGAAATATATCGAGCCAGGATGATTTCTGAAACAGAAGCGAGAGATCGGGATTAAAAAAAAAAACAAACAAAAGTGAGAACAACATCTCGACACTTTTGCTTGCGTCGAGACGCGCGCGATGTGTTGCTCGTTAAAAATTTTACAATTAGCAGCCTAATTACATTCGTAATCTGCGAACGTCGGACAACTCGAGATTTACGATAGGAAGAAACGCGTTTTGTTTTGAGAAACAAAACAAAAAATCGCGGTCCAGAAAGAGGAAGCCAACGCGCGAGATAAAAAAAGTAACGAGCGAGAAAGAGACGCTTTATTTGTCGGAGTTGACAAGGATAGATTTTTCTCGCATCGTCGAGCACGTACATATGTATGTACATACGATACCGTAATCAACGTCGAGCGAACATAAAAAACAACGATTAGGCGATCGAAAAGTGACGAAACGCAATCGGCAAATTGGCTTACGCGGTTGTTGTCGCCTCATGATGCAATTTGTCGCAAAATTTTACATGAATATGGAACACTTGTTGAATCTTTAATTAATTACTCGGCAACGAAGATAGAACTTGTCCGGTGGTAGCTTTCACAGCGTGGGTTAAATTGTTGTCATCGCGTCATGTGGTCGTGCGATCGAGCACGTAGACAAGTGATTCACGACCGGAATAATGAGTAACATAACACAAATTTACATAATTACTAAACTTAGAATATTATAATTACACGCACACTTTATACGCGCCACATCTCTTGCTCGCGTATGCGGCGCAAATATTCGAAAGCAAGATAAATCTCGAAGTCGCAATCCACCGTTGAACGTGGTTTATAAAATTGAAACTTGAAAAAAAATTTTTTATTGTTATTTAGATTGGCTGAAGATGGAAACAAACAATCGAAACGTCCCGAAAATGTTTTTTTCAATTCTTAATTTTATATTGTATCTTTATATTTTATAAGTATAAAATAAAATAAAATATAATTTTATTTTATAATATAATTTTATATTTTATTTTATATTATAATCACGTTCAATCACGATGGACGTCGCGGTTTATTTTAATTTTGGAGTTTTTCCCAGAAGCTTTTCTAATTAACTAATTAGCGCAAATATTGTTGACAAGCCTAAAATATGTTATTGGACAAAATGTGAAAAACGTTGCAAAATTTGTTTTGTTTTTCTAATCAATCAATTTGTTGTTGAAAATAATAATAACCAGCGCAGGAAGTTACCACGCACAGGCGAAGTATTGACAAACAAAGTAACAGATAACTTGTAAGGCATCCGTCCCTTCTTGTAAGCCGCCATGATGCAGCGTCGCGGAAACAATCCAATTACGGTTTCAAAGTAGCTCTGGTGTTGAACATGACACGTATAATAACTTATTCTATTTCTTCTCGACATTGCACCGACGTACTACGCGCAAAAAAAAGCGTCCCTTTAAAAACAATAACAACAACAATCATTTTTATTGAAAAACAAACAGAGCGCACAACAAGGGAGAGAAAATTTTCAGAAAAACTGAAACCAATGAAGAAGAATAAAAGAAGCGTAACGGAGAAAGCTGAGCAAAAAAGCTTGGTCGTACCTCGTAACTCTGGGGTTCGGCGTGAATAAAATAATCCCACAGCACTTGCAGCTTGTTGACTGACGCTGTAGACATTCCTGAGTTCCTTTCCTCCTTCTCGTCCTCTTCTTCCGGATCCTCGGTCTTCAGCTGCGCATCTTCCTCACCGAAGCTCGCCACCTCGTCCAGACTCAGCCATGCGTATACCGTGCTGTCCTCGTGCTGTTCCGCATCCTTCGAGCAGGTAACTTGATCACCTGCAAGATCAAGATTCCTCACGTCGTCGCGCTGACCAACCCGGTGTTTCTTGATATGCATGGCCTGTTATTATGCACCTCCGTCGTACGTAGCTTGAAAATCCGGACGGATTTTACCAAAGAGAGTTCTTTAGAAATTAAATCACACGTTTTTTCGTTACGTCATTGTAACAGACAAATTGGCGCCACATGATGTACAAATAAAAGAAAACACACGCTTCGCAAAATCGAGACGGAGCGCCGCTCGCCTCGATGTTGTCACATCCACGTGAAAAGCACAACTGCTTCGCTCGATTTTATCCGATCATGATTCTTCCGACTGCGATATTCGGGAAATACCCGGTCTCATCGAAGAAGAAGAGAATGTGTATGTGTTTTGGCTTACATAACATCCCCACGTACATCCGCGATCGACCACCGGTTCGTAGCCTTTCGCGGAAAGCTCGCAGGCTTCACGGATCAACGGAGAAGAGCAGCAATCCTGGTTTCGCAGGCTTCTCGGCATCACTGCCGCCGTCGCGTCGTCAGCGCTACTCGACACAACCACTACTCGCCAATTCTCTCTACCGTCACCACAGCAGCATGGTGACACGACCTGATCTACCACCACCGACAGTTGTTGTTCCTTATCTGCCGACTTGTTCTCGTGCCGCTGTCTAGCGTTTTATACACGCTTGTTATTGTTTCCCAGAGACATGGGAACAATCCGATAGCGAACAATGGCAAAATCTTTTTGCCGGTAGTGTGAACTTTTGTCAAAAAAAAAAACAGCTGAGACACACACGACGAGCAAACAGTTGTCGCTCCAATCGAAACAAACAAGGTTTTGTCAGAGTTCGCCAGAGTTTGCGAAACAAGAGATTGAGATCCGCGGCCGCTCTCAAGTCTGAAAAATGAAACAATAAAAACAGATCTTAAACACCTCCGTGAAATGCGGCCGCCACGATGATACTGAAGAGCGGTAATCGCGACCTTCTGCTTTATTCTGGCGCCATGGTATAGTTCAACGATACGATAGGAGCACGCGACCTTTTCGAATTGATATCGTGATCCGGAAGATCACTAATCTCATTTATAATGTAACTTAACAACACCGTTACATCAAACAATATTAAAACGAGCGTACGTCGGACATTATGTGAAAATATATTATAGATAAGAAAGAGACCGGAGAGAGATAAGTGCACACACACATAAAACACGAGTCGAATGAACAAACAACGAAAGATCGTGTTGCAAATTCAAGAAGAGTTTGATTCTTCTGCGATTTTACATGAGTTCTTTTTTTTTATCACTTAACTTTGTACTTTAATTAATGGCAGTTTAAGAAAAACCTATTTTCATAATTTCTTCTCCTAGATATTATCTTATCTACGTATGTGTGTCTCCGGGAAATAAATCCGAGCTCTACAACAATCCGAAATCTCCACATCAAATTTCAGATTCAGATTTCAGACCTAGATTTGTTCAAAGATCAAATCGATAGAAAATCTTGTCCTATGAATCGAGTCACTCTTATTCGGGGAGATATTTTCGCATGTAGAATAAATACTGTTGTTTAAAACGAGCACAGAGAAAAAAGATTTACTTAAAATTCCTGTTCTAATATAGAATCCTAACACCTCGCGTCGCGCACGTACAAGAGTCTCTTCTTCTTCTTCTTCTTCTTCGTCAGCTTCGAGTGTCGCCCAGCTCGAGTCTTCGTTACAGAGTGCGCGTCGCGCATCAACTGCCCACACTGAAGAAGGGGAAGTTTACGGTCGAGCCTCCAGCGCTTCCAATCGGTTTCCTTCCGCGGCGAAGAGTCGTCGACTATGCAACGTTGACCTCTCGCCAATCTATCGAGAAACAAAAAAAAGGATCAGAAAATTGTTATTATCCGTACGTGATGTCGCGTGATGACACGTTAAACAGACGACAACAAACGATACACCAAAAAAATTATATTCTTATAAGTAGATTTTATACTTAAAAAATCTTCTTAAAGATTTTAGATGATATTCTTCTGAAATAAAGAATATATTCTTTATTTAAGAATATATTCTTAATATTTATTTAAGAATATATTCTTAAATAATTTATTTTTTAAATAATTTATTTAAATAATTTTTTTTTTAAATAATTTATTTTTAAGAATATATTCTTAATTTAAGAATATAGTCTTTTTCAATAGTGAGATATATATGTTTTTCTATAGAGGCTTTTTGTATTCTAATCAGTATATATTCTTATCAATATTCTTATCAATATTTAGAGAATTTTTCTCTTAAAATAAGAAACTCTTCTTGGCGCCTATTTTAGTATAAAATATACTTAAAGTAAGTGGGATATCCTCAAAACAAGAATACAATTTTTTCGGTGTAACTGATCCGGGAGAGACGTAATGATGAGAGACATTGTCGCTCGCGTCATACGCCGGGAATTATAGTCTCATTGTATTAAGAGATTGAATTAAAATTCGTGGTAACGCGCTTATCTATTCGTTATCAATTATTCCTTGAAAGTGCTTGTTTGATGGTGCAATGGTGGTGTTGATATTTCAATTGTAAAATGATCTTTTTTTTTCTCCAAACACATTGGGTAATTTAAGATCGCATGATCACATGTGTTTCTATTAACTTAAAAAAATACGAGATATTAAATTAAATTTATATATTAATTTAATTAATTTCTACTAATTAGCGTCTCTTTTTTTTTCGGTCACATATCTCCCCACAGCTACGAAGAATATTAATAAATTTGTTATGAACAGCGGCGCTCTTCCCTCCTCTCTCTCTCTCTCTCTCTCTCGTATTATCGCCGTTTTTCTGTAGTTTTCAGATAAGACGCGGGACGAGCGTCACAAGATACAATGCATACAGAATATATACATATACGTGCGTGGACGAGTGCATCTCCCTCCCCACTTTTCTGCGCTCTCAACACAATTTCAACACGCGGGAAAAACAATAACATATACACATGTATAATGCGATAACCGGGAACATGTGCACAACACAATTGAGAGCAAGTCAGTGGGCAACAGCCGCGCGGCCGTTAATTGTCGATCAATCTCTAAGTCCCGCAGCCGGTTATTATGGTGGCAGATTTATCTTAATGTACTCTTCTCCACGCACCCTCTCCCGTCGTGTGCGATTTAATTAGCCCCTCCGTCCCTCGACGAGGAGTGTGTGTGTGTGATAAAGCGCGGTTAGCGCTAAAGACGCGGGCAATTTTTCAGTGTCCAAGTGAAAATAAAAATAATAGGTCGGCGATAAGAAATTTTCCTAGGGGAGAAGGATGATTCTTCGCAGTCGCGATGATTCATCAAAATCTAGAAATGTGGTGAGAAAAATACACAGTAAAAAATTGTGCGTCAAAATGTAGAACTTTTCTTGTGTTACGACGTTTTGATTATTACTTCAATGTAAAATTAACATAATACTGATATGTTATTATTTTTTTAATCTTTTCACGTGTCAAATTTATGTTAACTTCACAAATT